>NC_056744.1:1694032742-1694184481 GCF_019279795.1 Protopterus annectens | reverse complement strand
GGTCATCTAACAACATTTAAATATCAGTGATTGTATCTACAATACTACAAAGAGGACTCCCAAGGGGAGATGATGACCCAGGTCATCTAAAACATTTAAATATCAGTGATTGTATCTACAATAAAACCAAAAAGCCCCCGGCACTCCAAAAAAGGTTGCCAAAAAAAAATTCCGATGGTAGATGATGCACTCAGGTCATCTAACAACATTTAAATATCAGTGATTGTATCTACAATATTACAAAGTAGGTACTCCAAGGGTAGATGATGCCCCCGGTCATCTAACAACATTTAAATATCAGTGATTGTATCTACAATACTACAAGTAGGTCTCCCAAAGGGGAGATGATGCACTCAGGTCATCTAACAACATTTAAATATCAGTGATTGTATCTAAATACTCAAAAAGACTCCAAGGGTAGATGATGTACCCAGGTCATCTAACAGCATTTAAATATCCGTGATTGTATCTACAATACTGCAAAGCGGGCACTCCAAGGGCAGATGATGCACCCAGGTCATCTAACAACATTTAAATATCAGTGATTGTATCTACAGTACTACAAAGTAGGTACTCCAAGGGTAGATGATGCACCCAGGTCATCTATAAGCATTTAAATAGCAGTGATTATATCAGCAATACTACAAAGCAGCATTCCAAGGGTACATGATGCACCCAGGTCATCTAACAACATTTAAATATCAGTGATTGTATCTATAATACTGCAAATCAGACACTCCAAGAGCAGATGATGCACCCAGGGCATCTAACAACATTTAAATATCAGTGATTGTATCTACAGTACTACAAAGCAGGCACTTCAAGGGTAGATGATGCACCCAGGTCATCTAACAGCATTTAAATATCAGTGATTGTATCTATAATACTACAAAGTAGGCACTCCAAGGGTAGATGATGCACCCAGGTCATCTAACAACATTTAAATATCAGTGATTGTATCTACAATACTACAAAGTAGGTACTCCAAGGGTAGATGATGCACCCAGGTCATCTAACAACATTTAAAAGTCAGTGATTGTATCTACAATACTACAAAGCAGGCACTCCAAGGGTAGATGATGCACCCAGGTCATCTAACAACATTTAAATATCAGTGATTGTATCTATAATACTGCAACACAGGCACTCAAGGAGCAGATGATGCACCCATGTCATCTAACAGCATTAAAATCTCAGTGATTGTATCTACAATGCTACAAAGTAGGTAATCCAAGGGTAGGAGATACCCAGGTCATCTACCAAGATTTAAATATCAGTGATTGTATCTACAATACTACAAAGTAGGTACTCCAAGGGTAGATGATGTACCCAGGTCATCTAACAGCATTTAAATATCAGTGATTGTATCTACAATACTACAAAGTAGGTACTCCAAGGGTAGATGATGCACCCAGGTCATCTACCAACTTTAAAATATCAGTGATTGTATCTACAATACTACAAAGTAGGTACTCCAAGGGTAGATGATGCACCCAGGTCATCTAACAACATTTAAATATCAGTGATTATATCTATAATACTACAAAGTAGGTGCTCCAAGGGTAGATGATGCACCCAGGTCATCTATCAGCATTTAAATATCAGTGATTATATCTGCAATACTACAAAGCAGCACTCCAAGGGTAGATGATGCACCCAGGTCATCTTACAACATTTAAATTTCAGTGATTGTATCTACAATACTACACAGTAGGTACTCCAAGGGTAGATGATGTACCCAGGTCATCTAACAGCATTTAAATATCAGTGATTGTATCTACAATACTACAAAGTAGGCACTCCAAGGGTAGATGATGCACCCAGGTCATCTAACAGCATTTAAATATCAGTGATTGTATCTACAATACTACAAAGTAGGTACTCCAAGGGTAGATGATGCACCCAGGTCAACTTGACAACATTTAAATATCAGTGATTGTATCTACAATACTGCAAAAAAAATAAGGGCACAAACCCTTTAAAATTAATTGTTTAAAACTACAAAAAAAGGGTAATATGCCCCCGGTATCAACAAAATTTAAAACATATTTTTCTAAATACTACAAAACACCCCGGGGAAAAAAGGGGGCCAAAAATTTAAATTATATTTTTACAAATACAAAAAAAAGTAACATTTCAAAAATAATTATTTTTTAAATACAAAAAGGTACCCCAAAGGGGAGATGATGCACCCAGGTCATCTAACAAATTTTAAAAATTTAGTGATTTTTTCAAAAAAAAGAAAGGGGGATGATGCACCCAGGTCATCTAAAAACATTTAAATATCAGTGATTGTATCTAAATACCAAAGAGGACCCAAGGGTAGATGATACCCAGGTCATCTAACCATTTAAATATCAGTGATTGTATCTACAATACTAAAAATAGGACTCCCAAAGGGGGGCCCCGGAAAAAATTTAAAAAATTTTTTTTAAAAAAAAAAGGCCCCCGGGGGGGAAAAGGTATTAACAAATTTTTTAAATTTATTAAATTAAAAACACCCCCGGGGAAACCCCAGGATTCAAATTTAAAAATTTAAATTTTTACAAAACCAAAGTAGCACCCAAGGAATAAACCCCAATAAATTTAAAAATCAGGGGATCAAATATACAAAAGGCTCAATAATATCAAGGGATTAAAAAAAAATATCAGTTTACAAATACAAAAAACTAATAGTGATGACCCATATCAACAACATTTTTTTAGTGATTTTTTAAAAAACAAATTTAATCAAAGGGGGAAAGGACCCATACTAACAACATTTTTTTAGTGATTTTACAACCAAAAATAAAATGATGACCATTAAAAAACATTTTAAAATCATAATCACAATACTACAAAAAACCCCCAAGGGTGATGCACCCAGGTCATCTACCAATATTTAAATATCAGTGATTGTATCTAAAATACTACAAAGAGGCCCAAGGGTGATGCACCCAGGTCATCTAACAACATTTAAATATCAGTGATTGTATCTACAAAATACAAAGAGGCCCCCAAGGGAGATGACCCAGGTCATCTAAAACATTTAAAATTTAGTGATTGTATCTACAATACCAAAGAGGAAAAGGGGGGGTGATGCACCCCCCATCTAACAACATTTAAATATAGTATTGTATCTACAAATTTCAAAGAGGCCCCGGGGAGATGATCCCCCCCCATCTAACAACATTTAAAATTTAGTGATTGTATCTACAATACAAAAAAAGGACTCCAAGGGAGATGACACCCCTCACAACAAATTTAAATATATGATTTATCTACATACTAAAAAAGGCACCAGGGGGAAAATTACCCCTATTTCAATTTAAATTTTCAGGGGACTCAAATTTAAAAAGGACTCCCAATAATATCCCCGGTATCTAACAAAAAAAGTGATTGACATACACAAAAATCAGGAATGATCACCCAGGCACTAAAAATTTTAAAAATCAAGTATCTACAAATAAATACATAAGGGGAAATCACCCCGGCATCAAAATTTTAAAAAATCAAGTATCTAAAACCACAAATATACCCCGGGGGGTGATTACCCCTACAAACAATTTTTTTTTTAATATCAAACAGGACTCCAAATAATATCAAGGGATCTAAAAAATTTTTAAATCAGGTTGTATCCAATTCCAAACAACTAATAGTGATGACCCCCCAAACAAATTTTAAAAATCAAGTATCTCAAAAAAAGGGAAATCCCAAAAGGGTTTGGGGAAAGGCCCCCAATTAAATTTAAAAAAAAGTATTTACAATATAAAAGAATCAAGGGGAGATGATGACCCAGGTTTAAAAAATTTAAAATCAGTGATTGTATCTACAATACACAAAGAGGCTCCCAAAGGGGAGATGATGCACCCAGGTCATCTAACAACATTTAAATATCAGTGATTTATCTCAATACTCAAAAGCACCCCCCCAAAATGATGACACCCCTCACAACAAATTTTAAAAAAATGATTTAAATAAACCCGACCCAAGGGGGATGATGCACCCAGGTCATCTAACAACATTTAAATTCAGTGATTGTATCCAATACTACAAGTAGGATCCAAGGGGAAGATGCCCCCTTTTAACAACATTTAAATATCAGTGATTGTATCTACAATACTCAAAGAGGCACTGGGAGATGATGCACCCAGGTCATCTAAAATTTAAAATCAGTTTGTATCTACAAAACAAAAGGGGCCCAAAGGGGAGATGATGCACCCAGGTCATCTAAAAATTTAAATTTTTAAATTTTTTAAAAAAAAAAAAAAGCAGGCTCAAATTTTAAAAATCAAGTTCTACAAAAAACAAAGTGGGATCAAGGGGAAAACCCCCAAAAAAATTTAAAACAGGTTTTTTCAAATTAAAAATGGACCCCCCAAAAGCACCCAGGTTTTAAAAAAAAAAAATTTTTTTAAAAACCCAAATGGCCCCCAATAAATTCCCCCCTTTTAAAAATTTTTTTTCTTTTTAAAAAAAAAGGGGAAATCACCCAGGCACTAAAAATTTAAATCTAAATTAAAAAAGGATAAAATTACCCAGGCCCAAATTTTAAAATCAAATTAAAAAACCAAAAACCCAAGGGGAAACACCCAGGTTCCCAAAACCCTTTTAAATTTTTTTTAAACAAAAAAAAGGGGATTCCCCCCCAACAAATTTAAGTTTTATTTAAAAAAAAAGGGTAAAGGGTATCAAAACCCTTTAAATAATAGTATTAAAAACCCGTAAAAAATAGGGTATCAAATTTAAAAAAAAATTTTTTAAAAAAAGTAATCCAAAAAATTACCCCGGTTTAACAAAATTTAAAAAGGAAAAATTCAAAAGGTACCCAATAAAGGGTCCAACACATTTTAAAAAGTATTTTCCTTTAAAAAAAAAGGGAAATACCCTTCCAAAAATTTAAAATTTGATTGACAAATAACCAAAAATAAAGGTTTACCCCCACAAAAATTTTTAAAAAGGGTTGTACAAATACTACAAAAAAACCCGGGGGTTTTACCCCCACAAAACCCTTTTTAAAAAAAACAAAAAAATCAAGGGGGGATACCCGGACCAACTTTTAAAATCAGGATTTTTAAATATAAAGTAACCCAAAGTAGGATCCAAGGGGGAAAATTACCCATATTTCAAATTTAAATATCAGGGGACTAAAATTTAAAAAAAGGGACCCGGGGATACACCCCTATTTCAAATTTAAAAAATCAGTAGTACTCAAATTTAAAAAAAAAACACAATAAATCCCCCGGTATCTAAAAAATTTAAAATCGGTTGATAAAACCAAAAACAAATAAATCAAGGGATCTAAAAAATTTAAAACGGATTAAAAAGGGGAGGCAAGGGGGAAAATTACCCCCATTAAAACATTTTATCAATTTACAAAACACAAAAGGGGGCCCCCCCGGTAAAACACCCCTATTTCAAATTTAAATACAGGATTTATTTAAAAATCAAAAGGCATCCAAGGGTAATATCAAGGGATCTAAAAAATTTAAAACATAGTAAAAAAAACAAAAATTTAAAAGTATTTACATAAAACAGTAAAATGATAAACACCAAAATAAAGGTTTACAAAACTAAAAAAATTTAGGGGATTTTTTAAAACAAAAAAAAAGGGCCCCCTACAAAAAATAATTTTGAAAAAAATTAAAAATTTAAAAATGAAGGATCTAAAATTTAAAATCAGGATTTTTCACAATAAAACAAAAGGGGATTTAAAAAGGAAAACACATTAAAAATTTAATTTTTCAAATCTACAAAGAGGCACTCCCAAAGGGAGATGAACCCCTCACAACAAATTTAAATATATGATTTTCAAATAAAAAGGAAATCAAGGGGAGGAAACCCCTCAAAAAAATTTAAAATTAAATTTTTAAAAAAAAGGAAAGGGAGTATCACCCCCATTAAAACATTTTATCTAATCCAAATAAATTAAAAAAGGGACCCAGGTCATCTAACAACATTTAAATATCAGTGATTGTATCTAAAAAACTAAGGGGGGCCCCCGGAAAAATTTTAAAAACGGGTTTTTCTAAAAAAAAAAGGTTTACCCCCTAAAAATTTTTTGGATTTTAACCCTTAAAAAAAAAGGGTGTTTAAATTTAAAAAAAAAAAGGGTTGAACCCCTTAAAAAAAATTAAGGGGAGTTGACCCCCTAAAAATTTTTTACAGGTTTAACCCTCTAAAAAAACCCAAGGGGAATTCAATCTTAAAAAAAATTATTTTTTGGGTAACAAATTTAAAAAAAGGACTCCCAATAATATCCCCGGTATCTAAACTTTAAATACATAGTAAAATCACAAAAAACAAAAAAATCAAGGGATCTAAAAAATTTAAATACATAGTAAAATCCCAAAAAAGGCTCAAATAATATGACCCAGGCATCAAAATTTTAAAAATCAAGTATCTACAAATTTAAAAAATAAAAGGGAAATTCACCCCTATTTCAAATTTAAAATATGGTAACCAAAATCAAAGTAGGACCCAAGGGGGAAAACACCCCAAATTAAAATTTAAATATCAGGTTGTATCAAATTTAAAAAAAGGGACCCAGGGGGAAAACACCCCTATTTCAAATTTAAATATCAGTAGTACTCAAATTTAAAAAGGACTCCCAATAATATCAAGGGATCTAAAAAATTTTAAAACAGGTTTAAAATATCAAAAGGCACTCCCAATAATATCCCCGGGATTAACAAATTTAAAAAGGTTGAAAAAACAAAAGGGATCCAATAATATCCCCCGGTATCTAAAAAATTTAAAATTAGGATTTATTTAAAAATCAAAAGGCACTCCCAATTTTAAAATCCCCGGTATCTAAAAAATTTAAAACATAGTATCCAATACTACAAATAAATTCCAAAGGGGGGATATCACCCCCGGGAAAACCCTTTTAAAAATCAAGTATCTAAAACCAAAAAACCCCGGGTGATATCACCCCCGGGATTTCAAATTTAAATTTAAGTATCTACAAATAAAAACAAGGGGGATGATCACCCCTTTTAAAAAAATTTTTTTTAATATCAAAAGGTACTCCCAATAATATCCCCGGTATCTAACAAATTTTAAAAAAAGGATTTTCAAATAAAAAGTACCAAGGGGGAAAACACCCTTTTTCAAATTTAAATATCAGGGCTCAAAAAAAGACCCAAGGGGAATAAACCCCAAAAACTTTAAAAAAAAAATGTAAAAAAATAAAAAGGGGGCCCAAAATTAACCCCCTATTAAAATTTTTTAAAAAATTTTTTTTAATACTCAAAGAGGATCAAAGTATCACCCCATTTTAAAATTTTTATTGATTTATCTAAAAAAAGAGGACCCCCCCAAAAATATTACCCCCATTAAAACATTTTATCAATTTAAAAATACTCAAAAGGGGTTTAAGGGGGAAAACACCCTATTTCAATTTAAATACAAAGTTGTACTAAAATAAAGAGGGACCCAAAGGGGGGGAATTAAAACAAAAAATTTAAAAAGTGTTTTCAAATAAAAAAGGGGACCCAGGGTAAATACCCCGGTATCTACAAATTTAAAATTAGGATTTATTTAAAAATGCAAAGTTTCCCCAAAAAATCCCCGGTATCTAAAAATTTAAAATTTTGGATTTTCCCCCCCAAAACAAAATAAATTCAATTTCCCCTCTAAAATTTTTTACGGTTTTTAAAACTCAAAAAAAAATTGAACCCCCAAAAACAAAATATCAAGTAAAAACACAAAAGGCATAAAAAAAACCCGGTTTACACAAAAAAAATTTTAAAATACACAAAAAAATCAAAATTTTTCAGGGTTCAATTTAAAAAACAAGTAAAATCAAAAGAGGACCCCAAAAATAATCATTTTGATTAAAACAAAAGACTAATAAGGGACTCAAATTTTTTAAAAAAATTAAAAAAAAATAAAAATTCCCCCTAAAAATTTTTATCAATATTTAACCAAAGGGAAATTCCCCCTATTAAAATTTAAAATTTTTTACTACAAAACAAAGAGGCACCCCGGGTTAAAAACCCCCCAAAAAAATTTAAATTAAATTTTTAAAACAAAATTCCCCCAATAAAGGGGTTTTTACAAAAAATTTTTTATCGGTTTATCCAAATAAAAAAATTTTTAAGGGTTGGCCCCTCCAAAAAAATTTAAAATTTGATTTACAAACTAAAAACAACCCCCGGGGTTTTCCCCAAAAAAATTTAAAATTGGTTTTAAAAAAAAAGGTTTAAAATTAACCCCCTATTAAATTTAAATTCAGTTTTTCAAAATTTAAAAAGGACCCAAGGTAAAATTACCCCGGCATTAAAACATTTAAATAAATTTTTCCAAAAAAAGGAAAAGTATACCCCCATTAAAACATTTAAAAATCGGTTTTAACCAAACTCAAAGAGGAAAAGTTAACCCCTAAACAAATTTAAATACATATTTTATTTAAAAAAAAAAAGGAAAAGGGGGGGAACCCCTATTTCAAATTTAAATACATATTTTAACATCCAAAAAAGGGCCCCAAAAATATTACCCGGTTTAAAACATTTTAAATTTTAAAAAAAACCAAAAAGGACCGGGGAAACCCCCAATTTCAAATTTTATTAATTTTTAAAAAACCAAAAGGGAAAAAAAGGCCCCCAATTAAAATTTAAAAAAAAATCTAAAAAAAATAAAGGGGTGAAAACCCAGGTCATCTAACAGCATTTAAATATCAGTGATTGTATCTACAATACCACAAAGTAGGTACTCCAAGGGTAGATGATGTACCCAGGTCATCTAACAACATTTAAATATCAGTGATTGTATCTACAATACTACAAAGTAGGCACTCCAAGGGTAGAAGATGTACCCAGGTCATCTAACAGCATTTAAATATCAGTGATTGTATCTACAATACCACAAAGTAGGTACTCCAAGGGTAGATGATGCACCCAGGTCATCTAACATAATTTAAATATCAGTGATTGTATCTACAATATCACGAAGTAGGTACTCCAAGGGTAGATGATGCACCCAGGTCATCTAACAACATTTAAATATCAGTGATTGTATCTACAATACTACAAAGTAGGTACTCTATGGGTAGATGATGCACCCAGGTCATCTAACAACATTTAAATATCAGTGATTGTATCTACAATACTACAAAGTAGGTACTCCAAGGGTAGATGATGGGCCCAGGTCATCTAACAACATTTAAATGTCAGTGATTGCATCTACAATACTACAAAGTAGGTACTCCAAGGGTAGATGATGTACCCAGGTCATCTAACAGCATTTAAATATCAGTGATTGTATCTACAATACTAAAGAGTAGGTACTCCAAGGGTAGATGATGCACCCAGGTCATCTAACAGCATTTAAATATCAGTGATTGTATCTACAATACTACAAAGTAGGTACTCCAAGGGGAGATGATGTACCCAGGTCATCTAAACAGCATTTAAATATCAGTGATTGTATCTACAATACTACAAAGCAGGCACTCCAAGGGTAGATGATGCACCCAGGTCATCTAACAACATTTAAATATCAGTGATTGTATCTACAATACAGCAAAGCATGCACTCCAAGGGTAGATGATGCACCCAGGTTATCTAACAACATTTAAATATCAGTGATTGTTTCTACAATACTACAAAGTAGGTACTCCAAGGGTAGATGATGCACCCAGGTCATCTAACAACATTTAAATATCAGTGATTGTATCTATAATACTGCAAAGCAGGCACTCCAAGGGTACATGATGCACCCAGGTCATCTAACAGCATTTAAATATCAGTGATTGTATCTGCAATACTACAAAGCAGGCACTCCAAAGTAGGCACTCCAAGGGTAGATGATGCTCCCAGGTCATCTAACAACATTTAAATATCAGTGATTGTATCTACAATACTACAAAGTAGGTACTCCAATGGTAGATGATGCACCCAGGTCATCTAACAACATTTAAAATATCAGTGATTGTATCTACAATACTACAAAGTAGGCACTCCAAGGGTAGATGATGCTCCCAGGTCATCTAACAACATTTAAATATCAGTGATTGTATCTACAATACTACAAAGTAGGCACTCCAATGGTAGATGATGTACCCAGGTTATCTAACAACATTTAAAAATCAGTGATTGTATCTACAATACTACACAGTAGGTACTCCAAGGGTAGATGATGCACCCAGGTCATCTAACAGCATTTAAATATCAGTGATTGTATCTACAATACTACAAAGTAGGTGCTCCAAGGGTAGATGATGCACCCAGGTCATCTATCAGCATTTAAATATCAGTGATTATATCTGCAATACTACAAAGCAGCACTCCAAGGGTAGATGATGCACCCAGGTCATCTAACAACATTTAAATATCAGTGATTGTATCTACAATACTTCAAAAAACAAGTAATTTCCTTGGTATCTCCAAGTCTTAAACAAACCACTAAACAAGTACAGTGGGTCAAGAAACAAAACAGTGTAAGAAACTTCTCTGTGTGGAATATTTTAAATATATATAATATATATATATATATATATATATATATATATATATATATATATATATATATATATATATATATATATATATATATATATATATATATATATATATATATATATATATATATATATATATAATATATATATATATATATATATATATAGAGAGAGAGAGAGAGATAGTTAATCACTATAATTTAATAAGATCAGATAATGGTAGTAGAAGTAGCAAACCTAAACTCATCCTAACACAGACTCCATGCAGCAAATCATATGCTATTTGCACTTTATTGATAATATATTTATTGTAGGGTGGCCACGGTGGTGCAGAGGTTAGCATTGCTGGCCCACAGCAAGAGGTTCTCCGGTTCGATCCTCGGCTTGGGTGCCTTCTGTGTGGAGTCTGCATGTCCTCCCTGTAGTCACGTGGGTTTCTTCTGGGTGCTCCGGTTTCCTCCCACATCCCAAAGACATGCTGTAGGTGGATTGGACACTCTAAATTGGCCCTATGTGTGAGTGTGTGTGCATGTGTGTGTGTGTGTGTGTGTGCCTTCTGTGGACGGTTGAGTGCTGGCCTGGCAACTTGACACTGTAAAACTCCACTGCCAATCATGAGTGGACATGTGATCAACTGTGGCGTCACCTAACCGGGAAAAGCCGAAAGAAGAAGAAGAAGAAGATGATATGTTTATTGTGTGGGAAGGTGACACCTTGCAGCTTGGAGATTTTATCACTTACCTCAGTCAAACAGCCCCCTTCCTGAAGTTTACCACTTTCCATAGCTATATTTCAATCGCTTTCTTACATATGCAGATTCCCAAGGACACCAACACTAACAGAATCACCACTGATCTATTCAGAAAACTGATGAGGGTTAACTTACTACTCCACAGTAAAAGTATAGATCCTGCAAAAACAAGTATAGTATGGTGAAGGCATAGGACTACAAATTAGCTCAAATTACCACAGAGATGGAACCATTTTTGAGAAACCTGAACAACTTAGAGAATAATTTCCTAATGAGAAGCTACGAAAGTCAGATGTTAAAAAACATCCTGGAACCCATTAAAAAACTGAAAAGAACTGAAGTACCTTCATTCAACCTCCCCAGGAGGAGAATGTTAAGAAATTTCACTGAGAACAACAAATGCAAAAATAGCTGCATCTTAACATACACCAAATTATCACAGTATCAAAAATGTTATTACAGGAAGCTGGGCCATTGTCACAGGAAACTCTTACCTGATTAACATCTTAGGTGAAGCCCCATCCTTTGTTTATAAGAAGGCCAAGATCATTAGAAGTTTTGTTGAATTTAAACCTAGACTATATGAGAGAGACACTAAAAGATGTAAAGCCAATTGTACATTTTGTATATTTATACAGCAAGGTGATAGATTTATTGCCCTTATTTAAAGAAAATCATTAAGATCTGTGCAGGGGGTGACAGTAATACTACAAAAGTAATTTACAGGGCACAGTGCAATGGATATGATGCATTTTACATGTGTAAGTGTGTAAATAAATAAATAAACTATTACTGTTCACTTAAAAGTGTATTGGAACTTAGAAAACTGTTACATTGTTTGATGACTAATTTTATTTTATTCTTTCAGCTGGTTTTAAATACCATGGTAAACAATTTTTAATATAAGTGCATATTTTGTTTCTATCATCACATTTTTTTCTTTTTTACACTTTATTTGAAATGATGTTTAATAACACTACTAGCTAATTATACAACTTTACTATTTATTTGCAGATAGTTTTTAGGGTTCTTGTACATGGACCAGAAGTCTAGAAGGACAAAAGCGATCTTTGGAAATAGAATATGGTTTACACAAATTATTTTTTGCATGCAAAATGTATAAATATATATATATATATATATATATATATATATATATATATATATATATATATATATATATAGATTAGATTGCGAAATGGTCTAATGTTTAAATATTTCCAACCATATAGTATATTGTCTAGGGTAAAAGCACAGACTTAATAATCTGGCTAATAAAAGGTAACCACATCACTATTGATTTTATTTCACATTGTTATTCATTTTATTTAAAGTATACAAGGGTTATATTATCATGACAGCTACTAAGTAGGGCAGGACCAGCATAAATGTCACACTGGTGGGGGAAAGGATGTGAATTTGTTAACATGCGTACTAATGCATTGTGTTTTACAGCACAATAAACCACTCTCATACTTCATAAAAAGTATATATATTTTTTCCTTGGATTGCTTGTCTGTGTGCTTAATAAAGGATTTTCAACTGGAAACAGACTGTTCTCCTTCCTTGGATTACTTCTGATTACTTGGTAATTCTGTATAATTCAAAATATATGTTTTTATTTTTTTTTTTTTACTTAGGACGAGTTTAAGTTCGCTACTTCTACCACCATTATTTGATCTTATTAATATATAGTGATTAACTAGATATTTATGAATTGAAAATCTTCCACAGAAAGAAGTTTCTTACAATGTTTTGCTATCTACAATACTACAAATCAGGCACTCCAAGGCTAGATGATGCACCCAGGTCATCTAACAACATTTAAAAGTCAGTGATTGCATCTACAATACTACAAAGCAGGCACTCCAAGGCTAGATGATGCACCTATCTGGGACATGGGACTGATAAAGTTGTTGGATACAGCCACCACATTTCCTTTGTAATAAACAAAGAAAGACATTCATGCACACATTCTCTGGGAACATGCAAGTTTCAAATCCCTACATCCAGGATCACCTATGTATGTTACATTTAAAACTGTATATATAAAGCAGTCCACAGTCTGCCCAATGTACATCAGCTAAGGTTTCTCATCCATTTTTGTAATGGCAATTCCAAAAAAATAGTAAGGAATATACCGTATACCTTGGGCAGTTCATACCCTATCCTTCACCTCCAGTGTCCCTGACACTGTAGAAGACACATTACTGTTGAATACATTCTAGTGGAATATTTATTTCTGCATGTCCTTTGTCTCCAATGAAATTTAAAGTCAAACACTGAAGGCCAAACTCCCAGTGGTGTTTGTGTTTCCACTCCACATTTTACATACAATGCAATATTCAAGAATATTTTCATTTTCATATTTATTCTCAGCAAATATGTCCCACAGATGATAAGAAAGGTTTCTCATTAGTTTTCCTCAGTGTCTCTCTCTCTCTGAAAAAAGACAGCATTGTGGCACCATAATTTTAACGAAGAAGGTAAGATTTTGGACAGCCTTCTCATCAAAAGCTGCCTGCCTCTAGGAGTTAGGACAGCCTTCCTATCAAAAGCTGCCTGCCTCTAAAGTTTCATGATAACTATTGCTCTCCTACGTGGAAAATTTTAGTTTACTGCTGCTATTCCTTATGCATTTATTCATTTATTTATTTTAGGCTAAATTATGAAAAATTGTACATCACTAGAATGAACTAGACCAAAGACGAAAGACTAGAATTACAGCTACTGGTGGAGGAAGTTATGAGGGACATAAAGAGAACATGGAAAGTCCATGACAATGTCTGGATGAGTAAGGTGGAACTTGAGAATGGACAGTGGTTTGAAAAATACAGAAAAAAATAGAAGAAGAGAGACAGTAACAAACATATAGATTATGAAATGTTGTGTCTTTCGGCTTTTCCCGGTTAGGGGTCGCCACAGCGGAACTCCGGTCCACTAATGATTGGCAGTAGATTTTTACATGCTGGCTTGCCGGGCCTAATGCACAACCTTCAATGAAGGAGCGCCCATTCACGCATGTCGCCACACAGAAGACGCTCTAACTGAGAATCGAATGGGCAACGTCTAACTGTGAGGTGACAACGCTACCACAGCACCACCACTGCAGTACATATAGATTATGAAATGATATAAAGAAATGTTAATATTTTAATACAATCAATGATCCACATAAACATTTGAGTCCTTCTTATGGAAACTATGATGAAATAATGTAAAAATATGGAAAGATATGAAAAACAACAACAATAAAAAGTATAAAGATAAAAAATATGAAAGCATCCCTATGGCAACTACAAAAATACCTGTCATGTTTATTGATTCATTGTCACCCAGTGCCATGTTGCAAAACTAACTAGCAAGTATCAGACAAGCACTACTGTTAGATGTTCTCGCAGGGCAGGCCTTTCCAACTACTGCCTTTTATTCCTTCCCTAAAAGGCTGCAGTGCTTACTTAGATGTAGCACCACTGGCTTTTTTGTTACTGTTAATCTCTCTTACCAGTGATCCTGAACTCACATAGAACATTTCACTCTTTCTGGTGTGAGCACTCTTTGCACTATGACATTACTATGTCATTACTTGTTCACACTTCTAATTTTGAACTACATGCGGATGGTGGCTGCCTATAAGATTAAGGAAATACAGCATCACGTGCCCATACATGCTCAAAAGCATAATTCCTCTGACTTCATTCCACTTTATATCACATGCACAGGATTTGTTGTTCGTTTTTTAATCTATTAGCATTACATACCTCTTGTTATGATCAGTATGAGCTGCATAGACAAGGTCTTTCATTTTTTTCTCTGTGGGTATTACCACTGCCTTTTAACTTTCTACTTTCCTATAGGATTTTGTGATCCAAAACTGTTTTATGTCTTTGCTTGGTACTTTTCAATATATCTGTAATTCCAGGATGTACAGAGATTTTTTTTTGTATCTAGAAATAATATAATCCCACTGTCTTTTGCTGTTAGAAATGCAGTAACGTAAATTCTGAACAGTTTTCTCATAGAGCTGCTGCATTAAACAGGGTAAGCGTGTGTTGTGAGATTTGTTTGATCACATGGGCACTTAAAGAAATCCACGAAACAATGACTGCAGTGAGGGCAAAAGCCAGGGAGAGATGCAGTCTGAATAATAGACTGATATATAAGAATACATGTGTAATTATGAAGCTAAACAATGAGAATATCAGATAAAGTAGGGAAAAATAAATTTTATGTAAAAATACTGTACTTTAGAGCAACCAGGGCCTATTCTGTGAGACCAGAAACGTTCATAGTTGGAAAGAAATGTAGTTTTGATGTAGAGTGGTGCACTGACAGAATTTTGGACAGTCTTTTTCAATGTGTGACAGTTTTGTGTTTAAGGTGTTTGCAGTACCAGAGGAGTCAGTCCTTTTCATTCCTGTAGCCAAAGTTCTAGACTATCAGTCCATCAGATGTTAGTACTTAACATGTCAAATGACTTTTTAGAGTGCCTTCTGAGACAGACTATCCATGGGATAGTTTTTTTTTCTGGTGCCCTCTCACATGCTCTTTAAAAAAATCTGAAATGCTTGCAACCATCAAGATATTGCGACATTTGGTTTACGCTAGGACTCCAACACTTGAACTATGGACCATGCACACCTCAATGGTCACTTATTCTTAAACCCTCCTTGAATGGAATTCTATCTACAAGAAAATTAACTAATTGCAAAACTATAGTGTCATATCCTTGTACATTTACTTCCAGGACAGCCACATCAAAGACTCAGAAAGGCAGTGGAAGCAAGGGAATGATGGTTAAATATAAACAAACTGAAAAATGACCAAGAGAAAGAACAGCTAATAATAGGATTATTCAGATAACTGTCATATCATAATCTGAAAGGTCATCTGGGCTAAAATTTGGATAGAATCCTAAGAAGCATTCCATAGACATGAGTGGCAGCAGCAGCGACAAACAGAACAAAGGACTACAAAACAAACTGACCTGAAGCATGCCCTTCTTAAAGGATGCCTGCTTTTTTGGCTGTAGGTTATTGGTAAATACATACACTCATGACCAAGTGCTGCAGAGGTCCACAGCAGACATAGTTCTGAAGTATGCACAAAATTTGGCTGTTCTCCCTTAAAAAAAAAAAAAAAACTCCTCCCACACTACAGCAATTACAACTGCTTTCACTCAGACTGCACTGGTCAAAGGCATATTAACATTTTGTTGATAGATATCCAGGCAATAGACACAGTCATGTTTAAAAAATCTGTTTAGATACAAAAGCACTCTTTCTGCCCCTGTAGCAAGTAAGATAAATATTTGATTTTTTTCTCGCTCTCTCTCTAAACTCTTCAAACACATAACCAGGATGAGCGGTAACCACAACTAGAATATGGAGAACACATCCTTAGTCATGGACTTCTGGAAAGAATGTAGGATTATTATGGATGAATTTATGCATGGAGTGATTGACTGAGATCTCTGAAGTGACAAAGAGATTTGCCATGAGCGACACCCAAGCTCTTCCTAAAAATAAAGAAAGACCAAAAGAATGAAAGAGAACAGGATAACATTTCTGTTATGTCCTCATGATCAAACTGCATGGGAGCCAGGAGACAGACACCTGTAGTACATCATGACCAATCAGGATAAACAAAAAGGCTTCAGACTTCAGTCCCTTAGCTCTGCACTTTAACTAATTTGTATCTATGTATGTTTGCTGGATTAGTTTTGTGTATTACCTTGTGTCATTCCAGCACAGATTGGTTGAAAGGCAGCTCACACACAGCACTCTTGTTTCAGTGTAACTTAATCATGCTACTAAATTCGTGACATCCAGTGCTGTGGTTAATCAGTTTAAATATTAAAAGATTATTTTAACCAATAAGAGAGGAAAAAATGATTTATGTGCTTGCTTAGCTGAAAAGATTTTTTAAACATTTAAATTTCCTTTGACTCTATTGTAGGGAATTGTTATTCAACATTCTAGAATTCAAGAATGTAACGCTTCATTAATTGACAATCAATATGTGCTAATGAGTTAACATTTAGTAAGTATACTGAGAACCTACTTGTCCTAACGATTCCTTATTACTCCGCAGGTAATGACAACCACAAAGATTTATTGCAGTTGGATGAATGTAAAAACATTATGATACTGGAATTTTCAAGCTGAAAGGAGAAATATTAGCGATATTGTAGTGTACTGGCTCACCAGATGCGCAATAGCAAGCACCGCCCCAAGTCCGCCCCAGCTGGTTGACGTCTTGCTGCACTTATGAATAACCAAAATTGAAGTGGCTTCATCGGCATGAATATTCATTTTGATGAGTAGCTGTTTCAGCATAACAAATGCTGGAATACAACCACAAAATTGACAAACTACTACAAGCAATCCTAAACCACCATGTTACATCAACTGTACAAGAGATTATAGGTTTATAGGTTCATAGGTTAGTACTAGGCTAACTGCCCTTGTGAGCCATTGTAAGCCTAGCCAATTATCCCTTGTGAGACTCAAACTCTGCACCTTGTATTTGTAAGGCAAACACCTTAACCATTAGGCCACCCTCCCAACCAGTAAATATAAACAATTACTTTTTCCCCTTTGCTTTTGCAGGGACAAGCCCCCTGCATCCCCTTGTGGGGGCGCTGCACCCCCCCCCCGCTATTTGAATATACCAACTCCAAGAACGGACTACAAGGGGGGTGCAGGGGGGCTTGCCCCCTGCAAAAGCAAAGGGAAAAAGTAATTGTTTATATTCATGGGATTACTTATATAGGATTAGTTGTAGTACTTTATATTAAGCAAAACGCAAAAGAAGGTCCTTGCACACCAGCATTACAAACAGATAACTAAACTATCACAGGAATGTATAGTACTGAGCTGCTCATCTACATTCATTATATGCATGTCGTCACGGGGTAATATACATGACATGCTAATCATGTCTCATTTCCTTAACACTTCCCAGGTTTTAGGCTTGTCAATCACCCTGGCCATGCCCACTCCTGCGCGAAAGTGCCTGTGAGCCAGTACACTACAGTATCGCCAAAATATTTACTGTTAATGGATGCTCAGTACCTAGTGTGCAAAGTCCCTTTCTTTGTTGGTTCTAAGGCAGTGACAACCATATGAAATGCTAGTTGTTCTGAGTTCAAGTCCCAGACAGTGTTTTCATTTCATGTTCTGTAAAACTGAACAGTTTTGCCCAAGTGGAATGCTATAAAAGGGAGTCTACCAAAGCCTGAGGATGAACTTAGTTAACTAGCTGAGTGGTGTTGTTTGAAATTACCGTAGTTTGTGTTTGCAAATCTAGATATTTTATAATTTTATTTATTTAACATTTATTTATTTAACACAATCTTATGCATATTTAATTAATGTTGGTTTGGCCTTGTTTCTTTAATTACAACATTTATTTTTCTTGCAGTTGATATTGGATGGTTCCATGTGATTATCTCTTTACTTTCTGTCTGCTTGTATGTTTCTCAGTACACAGAACACTTAACTATCACCAAGGGACATGTTCTTAAGATACTCTCAAAGACCAGGAGCACTTCCTCCATTGGATCAGAGAACAAACTGGATTTTTTAATAAAGTGTTAAACATGTACTTGCTCTACATGGTGAGATGGATAGCCACCAGACTTAAGGTGTCCTATGTGGGATGTGTCTAGGCCCCCCCTTCTCTTTGGTATCTACTTTTCAGACCTCTAAACTATTAACAGTGATCTCTGGTTAGCAAGGTTTGCTGATGACTGCAAGTTGTGTCGATCCATCCATCCTCAGCCCCTTTCTCCCATTTTGTGTCATTGTCAAAACCCATTTGGATATATATACTCTTTCCCAAAAAAAAAAAATAAATAAATAATTAAAGTCACTTTCTGATGTTTGGAAAAGGGGCTCAAACTAAACACCAAGAAATATAGCATCATACCCTTCAGGAAGCAGAAATACTCAGCATCCCACTGCATTGAAAACACAAAAATTTCCATACAAATTGGTGATTAAAGACCTGGGTCCCTGGGCTGATAGCTCCGCCTCCTCTAAC
The DNA here is from genome assembly GCF_019279795.1 of Protopterus annectens. Lineage (NCBI taxonomy): Eukaryota > Metazoa > Chordata > Ceratodontiformes > Protopteridae > Protopterus > Protopterus annectens. The sequence continues at coordinate 1,694,165,243 of NC_056744.1, read as the reverse complement.
CATCACTTGGTAACAGTAATTACAAAGTCCTTCTGCATCTCTTATAAAACTAAGGAACTCATTGTTCCCCTGTATTCTACCCTAATCAGACTTATTAGAAAATAGAATGTACTCTTTGATGTGAATTTGGCCGGATAAATTAAAAACATGAAAAACAGCAAAAATACATAACAGAAAAAAAGATATTTGGACTCAGAGACTATAGATTAACAAGACAGACTGGAGTTGTTATCCCTGCTTTTAGTGTTGTACAGGGTCCTCAGGGGAGGCTTGTGCTTAGCTTACTGTGCCCTCACGTATCTTGTTCTTCTCAAACTCCTTTTCATTGACAAATCAAATTGTGCAGCCAATACCAGAATCAGAGCTATCAGCTTTTATCAAAGTATAGATAAAACTGGGTGGGGAAAAAGTTTCATCACCCAGAACCAACCCTGTCTCTGGAACAGGCTCTCACATGCACTTCAAGCAATGTGATTCCATGTCATCCTTCATAGTTTGAACAGGTGGATGGGTACCTTTAAATTTACCAATGGAGTAACAGGTACTACCCAACTTGCTAAAGGTGGTAGAGCCTAAAGGTTCATGTTGGCAAGGTGCACATGACCTCTGGTCAAACTTACTTCATATTTCCTAATATCCTATTATCACTAGGTGTAGTTATTTCAATTATTAATGCTACTTTTGCCCTGAAACACCTGCTTGTATCTCTTCTACTTTCATAACTATTGGCTGAATGATAATATCCAAGTTTGCTGGAGCCATAGGGTAAAGGGGTGAGTGGTGCCTCCCTCACATTAAATAAAAACATGAACTCTGCCCTCAGTGGAGTCCTGGCTTAGACTATTTTTTTTTTTTGTTGTTTATTAAGATTGTTGTGTCTGTGTCACAAAAGGGACATCAAATTATTTTCCTCTAAGAAAGAGAAAGTGTGTGTCTGTGTGTGTGTGTGTGTGTGTGTGTGTGTGTGTGTGTGTGTGTGTGTGTGTGTGTGTGTGTGTGTGTGTGTGTGTGTGTGTGCGCGTGTCCAGTTGTCTGCAAGTGTTCACAAGAGTGTGTATGTGAGTGCTTGCAAATGACTGTGTATATGTGAATGAACGTGAGTGCATGGGTATGTCCGAGTGTACATGAGTGTATGTATGTAAGTGTTCATGAGTACATGTGTACGTGAGGGGTCTCATTCAAGTTGTCAAAATTTTACAAGTTCGAACATCATATAGTCGAAACCCTATGTTTGAACTTGTTAAACTTTGAATGTTTCAATGGCGATCTCTGTAAGGGAAGCTTTCCCTTTCCTGCAATGTAGTGCGATCTCGGAGTTGGTATATTTAAGTAGGGGGTGGGGGATGCAGGGGGGCTAGCCCCCCTTCTTACAATCTTCAGGTAAGTTTTTTGTGGTTTTTTTTTTTATTATTACATTGTCGAACTTTTAAAAGTTCGACAACGTGATATAGACCCGCATGTGGTTATGTGTGTGCATGCATGACTGTGTAGAGGGACATCACACATTTCCTCTAAGAAAGAAAAATTCTATGTTTGTGTGTATCCAGTTGTCTGTGATTCCTTGCAGATGTGTGTATGCAAGCATGTGCATGTGAGTGTGTATATATGAGTGTACATGAGTGCATGGGTATATGCGAGTGTGTACTAGTGCATGCATGCGAATGTGAGCAAGTATGTGTATGCAAGGGTGCGTGAGTACATGTGTTGTGAGCATGTGTGTGCATGCATGAGTGTGTAGAGGGACTCAGATTTTCACAGAATGTCCACATTTTTGCCTCATATTTTTGGTCTGTTTCCTCATAAAATTTGTGGTTTGCTGGCAAATCACTTCATAGGTTCATAGGTTCATAGGTTCATACTAGGCTATCTGACCTAAGGCATTTATAAGCCTAGCCAGAGTGTGTTTGGCTTTCGCCACCCATTTTAAAATTAATTTTGCTATGCCCTTTTTCGAGGTTAGTATACTGTGCCTCTGTCTAACAGTGACACAGAAGTGATACCCGGGCTAAACCTACGCTCCCCCATCCACTCATCAAGATTCCTCTTGAAGAGAGTCAATGAGGGACTCTGCCTAACCTGGACTGGGATTTTATTCCAGAGTGAAGGGAGCATCTGGGTTATGAATCTGTCCCTCCAGCATGTCCTATTTATTTCAGTGCTGAGGTTGAAGTCTCTCGAGTGCGTAGCTCGATGGGATTTGGATTTTCTGAGGTGCAGCATGTCCATTAATTCCGTGTTGGACATGGCTTTATATGTCAGGCACAGATCGCCTCTGAGCAGGTGGTATGCCACTGAGTAGAGCTGGAGTTTCTTTAACTGGGCAGCATATGGCATCTGTATGAGCCCTTTGATCCTCTTGGTGAGGTACTTTTGGGGTCTTTCCAGTTGCTGCAGGTGTCTGGTAAGGTACATCCCAAAAGGGGCATTGTACTCAATTATGGGCCTGATGAGGGATGAGTAAAGAGGCACGATGACCTCCCCTGATCTAGATGTGAATCCCTTCATGATTAGGTAGGCTATATCAAATGTTTGTCTAACCACTTTGGCCAAGTGGTTGTCAAATGAGAGATTGCTATCAACTTGGGTCCCCAGGTCCCTAATTACTTCTTTCGTACTTAATGGACTACCACCTTTGTGGTAATTTGTGGGCACTTTGTTTTTGCCAAAGGGGATGACTATACACTTTTTGGCATTTAGCTTGAGGCCATGGCTCTGGCACCAGTTGTCTGTTTCTATGAGGCCCTTTTGGAGGATGCTTGTGTCGGCTGGAGAGTCGATTATAGCGCCCAGTTTGCAGTCATCTGTGAACTTGGTCAGCCACTGTCCTTCCGTGTTAGCCTGTACCTCCGAGAAATATATACCGAACAGGAGAGGTCCCAGGACTGAGCCTTGTGTGATGCCACTTGTAACTGGTTTGGAGTCTGACATGGCTCCAGCAATTCTAACCATGTGGGTTCTGTCCTTGAACCAGTTTGCAACCCATCTAGTGACATAGGGGTTTATATTTAAGCTGGTGAGCTTATCTATAATGCCCAGTGGGTATTGTATCGAAGGCTTTTGTGAGGTCCAGGTAGGCTGTGTGGACCACCTTCCCCTCATCAATGGCCTTGGTGACTGTTTCAAAGAAATCGACCAGGTTTAAGAGGCAGGATCTGCCCTTAACAAAGCCAAACTGGGTACGATCCAGTGTCTGTAGGTCCCCAATATCTTTTTTTATGAGGTCCATGATGATCCTTTCCATAGCGTTGCAGACCAAGCTAGTCAGGCTTATGGGGCGATAGTTTCCAGGATCCGTTGAGGCACCACCTTTGTGGAGAGGGACCACTGTTGCTGTATGCCACTCTTTGGGTACATATCCTGTGGTAAGGCTGAGATTGAACAGTAGTTTTATGTTTGGGTTTAGTTCTTCTTGGAGTTCATGTAGGACGCAGCTCGGGACACCGTCTGGTCCCATTGATGCTGTGTTTTTTGCTTTGGAGAGGGCGGCTCTTACCTGAGCATCTGAGATGTCAGGGGGGCAGCACTCTGCTGGGATAGATATTTGCCCTTTTGATGGGGGAGGCGGGGGGAGAAGTTTGTGCTGTACCTGTCAGCTAGGATGTTGGCAATGTCTGTGGGTTCGGTGTATTTTTTGTCATTTTGGACTAATTCTGAGCATATCTGGGAATTCCCACCCAGGTTCCTAACATAACTAAAGAAAGCCTTGTGATTATCCTTAGTGTCCTGTGCAATTTTTCTCTCGAAGCTGGCCTTAGACGATTTTATGAGTGCCCGTAGTTTTTTGCTAACACTGATCAGAGATGCCTTCCCTTTTTGGGATTTTGCTTTATCATGTAGTAGCTTCCTCCTTCTATTGTATAGTTTGTTTATGGCTGGGGTCCACCAGACAGGAAGTCTGCCTTTGGAGGATTGGGTCTTGGTTTTATTTGGGATTGCATGATCCATGCATTCCTGAAGGTGTTCATAGAATGCGTTTATAAAGGATTCTGCGGTCTGGGTCATATTTTCCACAGGTCCGGGGGCTTTGAAAGATTCCACCTCAGTTTTGAGGAGTGTGAAATTTGCTTTAGAGAAGTTTTTCACTGTAGTTTTCTGGGCAGGGGGTGGGGTCGGGATGTGAATATCCAGTGAGATTAGTTTATGGTCTGATCTTACCAGTGAGGGATACACTTCTGGTCTGGAGCATAGAGTCCCCCTGTTGGTGATTATCAGGTCCAGTATGTTTTCCACTCTTGCGGGAGTGGTAACAAGTTGTTCCATAGCTTTTGAGTTTATAAATTCTAGGAACCTTTGAGCTAGGGTGTTGGAGCTAGGGTAATGCTCCCAGTCTATATTTGGGTAGTTGAAGTCGCCCAATATAATGGTGTTTGGAGAGACCTTCATATTTTCCACTGTTCTCAGGAAGGCCGAGTGGGGTTCCTGGGTTTGGGACGGTGGTCTGTAGCAGGCTATAAACTGGAAGGCAGTTTTACCCACTGTTAGTTGCACATGGATAGTCTCTGATGCTTCGTGCTGTGCCACCAACATGGAGGTGTGGGTATCTTTGATGAATATTGATACTCCCCCTCCTTTTCTGGTTCGGTCCAAGTTTTGGGGCCGAAAAGCATGGTATGAGGTATAACCTGGTAGTGCAAATTCACTAAATAATGACATACATTCAAGTTTTAGACTTAATATATTTCAGAAAATGCATACTAACACAAATCCTATTAATTTAGCAACTTTCTACATTTATAACAGCAATATTTAAAATCTGTCCCTATTTTAGGCCTTTGTTCCCCGTTATTTTAGGCTTTGTCCAGATTTCCTCAACTAAGAGGTTGAGAGGTATTCACAGTCCTACATAAGGGAGGTTACTCCAGAGAACATACATTTTTTTAAAATTTTAAAACATGTTTCAGAGGCACCTCTTAACCTCAACACAAAAAAAATTGGACAAAACCTAAAGTAATGGGGGGACAAAGAACCAAAAATAGGCACAGATTGTAAATATTGCTCTTTTAAGCTTTGAAAGTGGTAGAATAACAGGATTTGTGTTAGCGTGTGTTTTTTAAAGGATACAACATCTGCAATGCAAATGTATGCCTTTATTTAGTGACTTCAATGAAAGAAAACTGCACATTTTATGAGGAAAAGACCAAAAATATGAGGCAAAAATCTGGACATTCTGTGAAAATCTGGACAGTTGTCAGGTTTGCTTTGAAGGTTATATGTTAGAATGATGAAAGTTATCTCTCCACGCACAGTTTTGTTGTACCTGTGCTACAAAATCAGTAGCAGTTTAACTCCTCTGAAAGAATGGCATGTAGACAGATAACATTCATCATTCTAACATATAGCCTTTGCAGCTATTCAGGGAAAATAATTCAGGTCCAAATGGAGAGATGATAAGGAGTGCGAATGGAGAGATGATAAGTCAGTATGTGAAGGAGAGCATTATTGCTGAAATTGAATTCATCCTCAAGTCTTGGTGAGTACCTTCTCAAGGTGGACCCTGTTTTTTTAGAAAATCTTACCAAGACAGCAATGATATATAGACCGTATTTTTATAGCATATATCATGGACAGAAGTAGGTTAAAAAAGATAGCTGGGTGCACAAGACCCAGGATAAAAAAGTATCCAATTCTTGTAGGCACACTGGTGCCAGGACTGGAAAAGATAACAGTATAGAATCCTCAAAATATGGAAACATTCCTACAATGGGGTCAGGCCAGGCCTGGGGGAGGATGAGCCCCTGTTGTAGAAGGATGTAGTAGTCCATAAAAGTCACAAAAACTGATAGGCCAAAGAAGAGCCATAAAGACAATAAAGTGGAAATTATGTATTGTTACTATTATGCAAAAAGTCCAGAATTTCCAGACACTAGATATACAAAACGATTAAGAGAGAAATTAGAGGAAAGAAAAATACTTCCACAAGAAAAAATGTCAAAAGCTTCAAACAAAAATTTGTATTCATTAATACAACAGATTTGTGAAAAACAGTATATAGATCAAAAGACATTGATCTGTTTGGAAAAAGAAGCATCTGAGGAAGTGCAAAAATATAAACAACAAAACATAGGGATTTTTGAAAAGTATGAAAAAGAAATATGGACATGGGAAAGGAAGAGAGATTTGATATGGTGCAATATTTATGCAAAGGAAAAAGCCAAATTAATCAATATAAAGAAGGCAGCCCCAAAGATATTCAAAGAGAAATACAGGCAAAGGCATCCAGATATGGAGAATTTCACAATAAAGAAAATAATATCACAAAGAGACAATGTAGAAAAGAAGATTAATAAAGTAGAAGTTAACAAAATAGAAACTGAAGTAATGGAGTGCCTGCAAAGTGAAGGATTTGGTGCCGAAGGTCTAACACAAGTTACATCACAGCAAACTGGAGCGAGTCCACAAAGTAAGGAGATGCAAGAAGATCAAGAGACATCTGAAGAAGAAATATGGACATGGGAATGAAAACGAGATTTAATATGGTGCAATATTTATGCAAAGGAGAAATCAAAACTAACCAAAACAGAAAGAGCAGCACCAGAGATATTTGAAGAGAAATACAGGCAAAGGAATCCAGATATGGAAAACTTTACAATACAAAAAAAAAGAAGACAAAAAGGAAAAGTTGAAAGGAGATTAGTAATGGAGAAGGTAAAGAAATAAAAACTGAGGTTATGGAGCACCTGCAAAATGAAGGATTCAGTGTAGAAAATCTAATTCAAAAAGCACAACAGGATATCCAAATTAAGTGGAACCAATGGAACAGGAACCAATTGGTCAGGTGCCATATGAAGATATTTTGGAGCCTTCCACATGAAACCAATATAAACATTCACTTGAAAATGGACAGCAAGGGAAAGAACAGGAAAATGTGGAAACTTTGACAGTCAATGTTGGGGAGTGATAGGCCAATGAATTCCCATATTACAGAGCAATGGATGGCACAGAAGGAAACTGAAGAGTATGTGCCACAGAAAGATGCTATAGAACTTCCTATAGAATGGTTGCAGGAAATGGAAAATAAAAAATGACCCCAAAGTTTAGAAGAGAACGAGCTAAGAGAAGAGTTGCTTGATTTAATAGAGACAGACATATTAAGATCAATGAAAGAAATAGACCGCAGAAGGTCAATAAAACCCAGAAAGTCAGAAGTTTGATAAAACAAATGAACACAGTAATTAGGGATGTCCATAGAGATCCATGCAATATCACAGAAGTAAACAGTATAAATTACTGGGCAGCTAAATTAATAGCTGATAAAGTCCTACTGCAAGAACACAAAGTAGTGAGGGAAAAGGGGAAAAATTGAATACCACCATGGAAGTATCAAATAGAGAAAACTATAAAGCAATTAAGACAAGAGGTGTCACTGTTATATAGTATAGTACAATATAGAAGAGGGAACATATCAACAAAAATACTAAGAAAGATAGACGTAATAAAAGCAATGCACAGTATTAGAACAGAACAGGATGTATCATGCACTATTGCAAATAATAAGCTAAAAATCTCAGCACAGGTGGAAAAACTATAAGATACACAATACCTAATCCTGCCTAATACATGAATATATACATATACATAAACTACCTTCCACCTTACCCAGTAGGAGTTCAATCATATTTACTGTTTTCTTACAAATGTTTCTTTCATAGCATTCGCAGAAGATTTAAAACCTCAGTATAATGGTGGCTCTGTATTATCAACCTCTAATTGTATTTACATGTAAATATGCACTGTATACCATACTATGTTGATATTCTACTGTGCTTATGTTTTACTACATAATTTTTACTAATTGTTTAATTGTTACTATGTCTGCTATGTTTTGTGGAACTTTTCTCCCCGGGTCTCCACTGAAAATGGGCTCCTTGAGCCCAGTGGACCTCCCCAGTCATCAAACTGAAAATAAATAAACAACAATAAATAAATAAAATTTAAAAATAAGCAATTTATTGATGACCTAAAAAAATTTATAGAAAATTGGGAAACAAGTTAAAAGGAACTGAAAGATCACCAAAAAAGAAGAAATAGATATATTTTGGAGAAGTATTTATGAAGATCCTGTGGAACTTAACAAAGATACTAAATGGCTAGAAGTAAAAGAAAGAATACGAAGTTTAAATGTACAGGATATGAAATGGGATGAAATAACAGCTAGAGAGACTGAAACAAAGTTAAGAAAAGCCTCCAACTGGAAAACACTAGGCCCAGATGCAGTACCAAACCTCTGGTTAAAAGTGTTAACATTTTTCCACAAAGATTTAGCTATGAGTAAGAACTATTTATATGTGTACCCTGAACCTGGTTAACAAGAGGAAAAACAATGCTATTACTTAAGAGTGAACCTGCAAGCTACCCTAAAAACTATAGACCAATAATTTGCCTTCCGTCGATGTATAAACTATACACAGGAATTGATGCCGACAGAGTTTGTAGTCATTTAGAAGAAAAGTCAATTATGGCAGTAGAACAAAAGGGAAATAAAAGAAGGTCATATGGAACAAAGGATTGACTACATTACAGTAACCATGAAACAGTGGCAGACCACTTTACAATTAAGCAATGATAAAGGACAAATTATTACCCCAGGGATATTCCAGGGTGACTCTTTGTCACTGCTGCTATTCTGCTTGCCCTTAACCCATTAAGCTGTCTAATTAATAACTTGGGCCATGGCTATAATTTGGCTCTTAGAAAACAACAAAGTGTAAAAACTTCTCTTTTTTTCTTTGTCGATGATTTAAAACTGTATAGCTCATCAGATGAGGAACTGAAAGTACAACTGCAAGCTGTCAAAACTTTTTCAGATGATATAAGAATGTCATTTGGTCTTGATAAATATGCAATAATTACCTTTATAGCAGGAAAACATCAGTTTGGGACAAGAATGTGATATAAAAAACTTGAGTAAGTGGGAGTATATAAATATTTATGAGTTGATGAAAGAGTGACAATAAAACACGAACAAATATAAATAAAACTTAGTAAGGAATGCTTTAGAAGATTTAAATTAATCCTGAAAACAGCGTTGACATCTAGGAACAAAATCCAAGTAATAAACCAATTTGCTCTTCCTGTCCTAAAATACAGTTTTGGAGTGACTGACTGGCCCAAAAAATGTTTTGGATAGATTAGATAAGAAAACAAGAAGGATGCTTCATGCTCATCAAATGATTTATAGAAATCAGTGCATACCAAGATTAGATATTCCCTGTTCTGAAGGAGGGATGGGCTTCCTTGAAATTGATTACAAAGACCCAAATGTAGTGAAAGTTTTGAAACATGAGGAGAATAAATCTAAGATGACTTTTCTGCTTACTCTAGCAGAAGCACAACACCGACAGACAGGAATGGAAATCACACCAGAAGTAGATAAAAATCAGGCAGCAACTGAATGTGCCAAAAAACAAAAGAAAGAATATAAGGTGAAGGACCAGATGAGAAGGTAAGAAATGTGGAAAATGCATAAATGTAGTTGCAAGTATAAAAAACTTCTGGAAGAACCTCATGTTGATCAGGAATGAATGCAATAATGGTTAAGGAGAGACAAATTTAAACCAAGAGATGAAAGGTTAATATTGGTGGCCCAAGATAATGGGCTAAGTGCACGCTGGTTTACAAAGTCCATTGCACATGTGGGAGAGACACACAAATGCAGAGTTTGGGGATTGTGCAAACATTATGGTACTGAAATGGCTGAAAAACACTGGAAAATGAGCCACAACACATCATAAAAAATTACGAAGTTTACATCACATGGGATCACCCATTAACAACAGTTCAAAAGATATATGCTAGAAAACCATATATAGTGGACCATGAAAAGAAGACAAAAGTAACATTGCTCATTGAAATTGCTACCCCCTGTGGCTACAGTGTCTTGCATACAGACAGACATAAAGTCATAAAATATCAGGACCTCTAGGCAGAAATGAGAGCAATGTGGAAGAAAGATACCCAGACAGTTCCAGTAGTAGTAGGAGCAACAGGTCTTATAAAAAAGAATCTGCAATCATACTTCGATATGTTACCAATACGGCTTGCAGGAGTCGTTACTGAGCACATTGCGGGTGCTGACAAGAGCACTTTTGGCTGACATCAAATATTGAAACAATACTAATGTCATGAACTTTAATCATACTTTGACTTAGGAATGGGGTCCATTCCCATCATGGTATTAGAAACCCAAAAGACTTGGAGAAATTAAAAAGGGAAAATGTTAATTATTCATTTTATTGCAATATTCTTTTTAGAGTTAAAAGCTGGCAGTGTAAAATTCAACAAATATTACTCAGCAAATGCATTTCTGTGCAAATTCATCCTGCCAGGAAGCCAGCTCTTTTTTATTACGAAGCAGCTACTTCAAGTGATTATGATATACCAGTGCATGGGAGGTGTGGTGGTTTTGATCACACAGAAACAATATTTTGGACTGTTTAGTGCTGCTTAGTCAACACACTTTTATCTGAGTAGTTGTCAATAAATATGTTCTTACATCTCAAGGATCATTACTCATAATTCTTAGCTAGTAAAAGTTCCTCTCATGGTTTGTTTTATTTTATGTAAATGTATGTTTGCCTATGTCTTAACTGAAGCCTTTGCCACCACTGCAGACTGGTAATTTGGCTCAGACATAGATGAGAGACTCTGCTGTGGCCAAGCTGGTTTCTCAGACCAGTCTTCTTTTTCCCCGAATCCCTCTGGTGTGGCAAATACAGCCACTATGGACAGGGGATTAGCAATGTCTGCAGCTGTTGGGATCCCCTTAGTGGACAAGGTAGAGCTACTTTTGTTGGTGTTGCTAGAAGGGGCAGGAAACGTGCCCCTGCTTATCAAGAATGTTGTGACTATAACTGAGGAAGTTATTGCTGCCACTAAAATATGTTTGCCTTAATATTCCTATCAAGAATAAACAGAATACTACACATAGCTTCTTTCGCTGGACAGGAGTAGTTTATTAAGTGTAGCTCAGTCTTGTACAATCTATTGACCTTTCTTATCATGTGGTTTCCGGGGACAGACAAAGAGGTTCCCCATTTCCTGAAGATATTCAAGAAATTAAAGCCAGATAGGGGTGTGATGGAACAGATACACTGTTCCCCTCAAAAGTCTGATTCAGACTCAGAGGACAGCATGATACCTAAATCTCCCTATCAGTTCTTCCCCTTCTGACAAAGAAGGTAAAACAATTTTTATATTTTTGGAAAAAATGTTTGCTTCTGCAACTTTATTTTTTAGAATTTTGAAATGTCAGGCTCATACGTTAAAAGTTTACTCTTAACTGTGAAAATGTGAAGTATGTTATATCTGCAGTTCCTTACTGTGAGGAAAAATCTGCTTTGTGTGATTTGGTTTATTTTATTTTTCAGGTCACTACTTATTTAAAGTGTGTTTATGACTGCAGATACTAAATCCATTGAGGTTGCCACTGGTACTGTGCTGAGGAGGATTGCATGGCTTCATTCTCAGAATCTCCAAGAAGATGTGAAAATGAGATTTTAAATTTACCTTTGGACAGAGAGTTTTTTGTCCCACTGCTGCAAAGGTTATCAAAAATGGAATGAGAGGTTTTTTTTTTGCTCCTTGTCCAAGAAAGAAAACAAATGGCCTCAGTAATATCCTGGTAAGCAGACATAAAAACAAAAAAAACAAACAAAAAAAAAATGGGGGGAGGTTCCCTAAAAGAAAGCAGGACCCCCCCCCCCTCCGAACAATGGACAGTCAAATAAGTCAGAATGACTGTGCAAGGAACCTTGTCCTCCCTCCCACCCTGGCAGTCTCTTATCCTTTCCGGAAAGTCTGAATCTCCATTTTTCTTTGGCAACAGGCTGTTTCAGACAAATGGGTACTGAGACTGATTAAGCAGGGATACAGATAGCATTGGAAAGTGGTTCCTCCTTTGCAGGGAATTATTCCGCATGCACCAGACCAAACCCTTCTGTTCCCTCCTGTCCTACAGCACATGCTTTATCAGGGGGATAATATAAATAACTCCTCTTTCCCAGTTGGGAAGACGTTTTTATTTAAGAATGTTTCTAATGACAAAGAAAAAAATGACTGTGGGTTCAGGCACCTAGGCAGTGAGCTATGTTCCTGTGGTACATTTAGCTGGGGACACGTGGCTGAAGTGGCATTCAGCTGCAGAGAAATATGGATGTTGTGAATTCCCTGTGGGCAAACAGAAGCTGACACTGCCATGCTCACTGTTTTAATAACCACTGCATGGGAGCATAAGAAGTAATGAGTGTTGTGCTCAGTGTACAGCACTTGCACTGCCATACTCACAGCTTTAATAACCACTGCATGGGAGCATAAGAAATAATGAGTGTGCTCAGTGTATAGCACATGCTTATGTAAGTATAACGTGCAGAAGTGAGATACAGACTGTAGGAAATCCTGCACGTGAAGTCACATTCATTCTCCAGTATGAAGTTTAAGTAATGCTCCCTAGACACTGTGAAAGGGTAGTGGTCCACACACACCAATTATACAGGCACTGCCGATTGTGCACTGCATTTTGACTGCCACTGACATGCCCACTGGCCAGTCTGCTGTTGATGTCTGCCATACTGCCTGCTGTCTCATGTGGCCTTGTGGGCCATGGACCTTATTTTCCCCCTGTGTACTTGGTTATTGAAGTTGTGTGCATGACACCACATTCTTCTCTTTCTTTTAGGAATTCACAAACAGCATATCTCTCTGCAGCTGAATGTCAATAAAGCCATGTGTCCCCAGCCAAATGTACCACAGGGAAATGTCTCATTGCCAAGACACCTGAACCCATTGCTTGGAGATTGGTTGTGGGCCTTTTTTCTTAAACTAGTTTGTGATAGTGCCCAATTTCAAGATGCTTTCACAACATAATCTCTTACTCCTTCTTCCCCATTTGAGATTTTTGGTAACCTTAGATATAAAAGATGCTTATCATCACATTCCTATCCATTAAGGCTTCAAATGTGTCATAAGGTTGTATGTGACTGGATCACATTATCCATTTTCTGCCTTACCCTTTGGGCTATCCACTGTCCCGAGAGTGTTCACAAAGTGTCAAGCTCCAGTTATAACACATTGCGGGCTACAGGGTATCCATTTTTTTCCATATTTAGATGACTTACTTATCTATGCAGATTATTTTTCAACATGGCAGGAATCCCTCTCTTTGCTGAGTTATCTCCTTTGCAGGCCAAGTGAACCTCAGTGCAAAGAATTTTACTTCCATAAGAAAAAAACATACATCTATATTTAGATCTAGTCCAGTTTTTTTTTTTTTATTCCCTAGATCCCTCTGGTGTATGGGTTAGCAATCTTTTCTGTGGCTGTTGGGGTCCCCTTAGTGGTAAGGGAGTTAAAGAATTTGTGTTCCCAGTCATCTGTTTTTGTTAGGTCAGGTGATGTTTTATTCATTATGTCATTTGATGGTTGTGTGATTTAAAAAGCTGGGACAAAGAAATGTATGTCAGTTTGAGAAAGTTTTATGGACGAAAGCGCTTACTGGTTTCTTTATTAAATTTGTTTTTGGTTTGCTCTTTTTTATGCCTTGGCAATATAATTATCAAAGGAGAGAGTACTATCTACTTGTGTCCCCAGATCCCTTATTACATTTTCTGTATTTAAGGGACTACCACATATGTGGTAGTTCATGGGTACATTGTTTTTTCCAAAGGGGATGACTATGCACTTTTTGGCATTTAGCGTGAGGCCATGATTTTGACACCAGGTATCCGTCTCAGTGAGACACTTCTGGAGGATGCCTGTATCAGCTGGAGAGTCAATGATGGCCCCCAGTTTGCAGTCGTCTGCGAACTTGGTCAGCCATAGTCCTCCTGTGCTTGCCTGTACCTCTGAGAGATATATACCGAACAGGAGGGGTCCCAGGACTGAGCCCTGGGGATGCCACTTGTAACTGGTTTAGAGTCGGACCTAGAGCCTGCAACTCTCACCGTGTGGGTTCTATCCATGAGCCATTTTGCAACCCATCTCATGATGTAGGGGTTTATGTTCAGGCTGGTGAGCTTGTCTATGATACCAGAATGGGGAATGGTGTCGAAGCCTTTGCGAGGAATAGGTAGGCTGTGCGGACCTCCTTTCCCTCATCTAAAGCCTTGGTAACTGTCTCAAAGAAGTCCACCAGGTTTAGGAGGCATGATCTGCCCTTAACAAAGACAAACTGAGTAGTGTCCAATGTTTGAAGGTTCTCAATGTCTCTGTTAATGAATTCCATGATGATGCACTCCATAGCCTTGCAGACCTGGCTAGTCAGGCTTATAGGGTTATAGTTCCCGGGGTCCGTTGTGGCTCCACCTTTGTGGAGTGGGATAACTGTTGCTGTGCGCCACTCTATGGGTACATAGCCTGTAGAGAGGCTGAGTTTGAACAGTGTGTTTAGGTGAGGGGTTAGTTCATTTTGGAGCTTGTGTAAGACACAGCCTGGGACACCATCTGGTTCCACTGAAGCTGTATTTTTGGCTTTGGATAGGGCTGTTTTAACCTGTGTGTCAGTGATTGCCAGGGCACTACATTCTTCAGGTATGGTTATGGGCCCTTTAGGGGCTGAGAGGGGGGTGAAGTTTGCACTAAACCTGTCTGCCAGAATGTTGGCAATATCAGTCGGTTCAGTGTATTTTGTGCTATTCTGCACTAACTCAGAGCAGATCTGAGAGTTTCCACTTAGGTTCTTGACATAGCTAAAGAACGCTTTGTGGTTATCTTTGGAGTCCTTGGCAATTTTTCTTTCGAAGCTAGCCTTGGATGATTTTATGAAGGATCATAGTTTCTTGCTGATACTGATCAGGGATGTCTTCCCTTCTTGGGATTTTACTCTTTTCTGCCCTAGTTTCCTCTTTCTATTGTATAGCTTGTTTATGGCAGGAGTCCACCAGACTGGTTTCCTTTTCTTGGAGGAGTGAGTCTTGGTTTTGCTTGGGGTAGCTGTCAGAAAAATATGTATTAATGTGTGTGCTTAATGCTAATTAGAAGCTAAAAGAGTTAACACATTTTTCATTCTATTTTATTACAGTCTCGTTTTGTATGAGACTTAAAAGATGTTTTTGAAACTGCAGTATGCTTTCTGAAACTTGCAAGATGCCCTCTGACCTAGTGCTTGCTAGCATAGCAAAATTCATGCTTATGCCTTTTGGAGATGTACTGAGAAGCAGGTGATTATCTGCTAGGTCAGGAAGCAATAAAATGAAACAATGCTATATTCTATAATGTTATGATTTTGAACAATTAGCTCTGTTCGTTTAGTGAGAACATGCACAGCTGCAGAGAAAAAGAGATAAAACAGACAAAGGATTGTTGAAGAAGTGAACTGCAATCTATACTTGCTTTGTGTTCAAATTAGCTGTAGTATATTGAATGATAACATTGCATATATCTAACCAGTGGTAGCCAAGGCCACGTTGCTTTTCTTAGGATGTTTTTCACAAAATTTGATAACGCGAGCAGAAAAGCTTGAGAACAGCTGCTACAAAATAATGATGTTAAAACTTGTGATCTGCTACGTTAGCTTGGTAGGCAATGTCTTATTAGAAAATGTATAAACTATCTGCACTTCCTGATTCTAGTTGGACAAACTCTGTATTAGAATGTTTTTGTCTCCTTGCTGCAAGATTAAAGTGTCTTAACCTGAGCCTGCCGTGTATTGATCTTTTTAAAAGTTAATTTTTCATTTGACAGATTTGGTCCGCCGGACTGGAAAACTCTCACTCTTTGACTCAGGTCAGATGGGCCCGGTGGCACGATACCGTATACAGGGAAGACACCACATCGGTTCTTCTGCTTTGAAAGACCTCCGACTAAATTGTCGTTCAAAAGAGGCCAGCCACTGTTTCTGATCTGCGATTGGAGGATGAGTTGACGGCCCCAGTGCAAGCAGACAATCACGGAGGCTCAGGTAAGGAGGAATTTACCTTTTTCTGTTTTAGATCAGGGACTTGTTACAGTATTTTTGTTTTTGTCAGGGAGACTTGTAAAGTACAGATCAGGGACAAAAAAGATTGCTGTCTTGTCATAGATCAGGGAAACAGAATAGGTAGACAGTTATTCTAGACAAACTGTAAAAAAGAGAAATCGTGGTACCATGTGATAAGAAGGGTTACGTAACATTTTTCTTTAAGTTAGGACAACATGGGAAATAAGTGCACAAAAAGATCCCGAGACCCGCCATTAACCGAAGATGCAAAATATATGCAATTACAGCGTGTCGATAATGTTAGATACTATACAAAATGGGTTAATAAATATGAATTTGATGATAAACTAGAAAAATCTTCACTTATTAAACTTGTCAAACAGCTTAAAACTGACACAAAAGGTCAGGTAAAAAAGCAGCGTCAACTAGGCATTCCCCAGGCACATAGGTGGCTTGAGGAAGCAAACTGCAGGGAACAAAAGATTAAGAATTCAAAAGCAATGTTTTTAGATAAGGAAGACAATAACCTGGTAATAGCATCGGCCCCTCCGCCCCCTCCGCTTCCCTTACCTGAATATGAAGCGAGTGGACAAGCTGATCCACCTCTGCTATACCCAACTGTCCCTGCAAAACCAAAACTGTTTGTCAGAGATCCTGTCGAGACTAGGTCTCGAACACGTAAAACAAGAGGGGATATGGAACTATATCAAATGAATGAGAAGTCACGAGCTATGAGTGAAGAAGAGATATGTCCACTTATAGAAGTACCAAATCCTCAGGCAGGGCAGGAAGGACAGGACCCGACTATCCTAGTATATAGACCGTGGACACCGGAAGACATCTGGAAAGCCACAGAGGGGATTCCTCATCCAAAAGTTAATTTTAGAAAATTCTTAGAAGACTTACAGGGCATGAGGTTAAGTTACCATTTAAATGGGGAAGAGGTAGAAAAAGTAGTCAGACAGATCGTAGGTCCAGATTGGCACATGATCAGTGGCAACTGGAATCCTCGTGACGCAGAACTTAGGCCACTCCCACATAGCAATGCAGAGCTGGATAACAGAGTAAAAGGTCTGACAGACCGAATCTCTGAGAAATGGAAGCCTAGGGCAGACTGGACTTGCATTAATCAATGCATCCAACAAGAAGGTGAAACTGTTGATAGATATTTTACTAGATTATTAGAATGTTTTAATAACCATTGTGGAATGCAAGTACCTGAAGACCAAACACATGATTCCCCATATGAGCAGCAGCTAAAGAATGCATTTTTGAAAGGTAGTATTGCACCCATCAGTAGTTTTATTACAAAGCACATGGTAGATCACTGTACAAGTAGATTACAGTCATTACTTGAATATGCAAGACATGCCGAAAGGCATTTTAATAGCAAAAAGAAAAAGAAAACCCAAGTATTTGCAGTAGAAGATGGAGCAGAAGTCTTTGTAGTACAGTCTGGAAAAAAGGGCAAGAAAAATGCCCAGGGAAACAAACATTCTGATAAACGATCAGAAGAGTTTGAAGAGAGAAAGAAAAGGGGTGAATGTTTTAAATGCGGGAAAAAGGGACATTTAGCAAGGGATTGCAAGCAAAATAAGAAGGTAACCACAGAAAATAAAGAGGGTGAGGACTGACTATATGGTAGTCAGGAATCACTAGAAAGAAATAACAAAGAAATGATAAATGTAAATGTGATAGAGGGAACAGAGGATGTGATGGAAGAAATAGAGGATGTACAAGAAATCACAGTCAGTGAAGGAAATGAAATTTTGGATTTAGCATTACTGAGCCTGGAGCTCTACTTAGCAGACACAAAACCAGAAGTTACGCTTCTGGTAGAGGGGAGGGAAGTCAAATTTTTGTGTGACTCAGGGGCATCGCGGACCCTGATACATCCTTCAAAACTACCGGAAAATTCAGAATCACTTGACTATATATTAGTGAAAGCAGCTAATGGGCAACTGTATCGGGAGCCACTCTCCCATGACATAGCAATAACTGACCCTGTTTCAGGGATGACCCAGAAAAGCAAAATTGTTTTTTCTGCAAAATGCGCAGTAAACCTTTTGGGCAGAGGCCTTATGCAGATTGTTGGCATAGCAGTAGTTCCAACTATGCAAGGTATGGATGCACAGCGACAAATGGACACTTTTGTAGTGCGACCGGAGGGTGAAACATTTTACTGGTACAGCCAGGACTTGGTTAAGACTGGTCCAGGGGCAGTAACCAAAGAACTGATGAACATAGCCATCAGTAAGTCCCCCTCCCTTGACACTAATAAACAACATTTGTTGCATTGTACTCTGTATTATTGCAGCACACCAGGACCTGATAAGGAATATGAGCAAGAACTGTTTAAAAATCGTGTAAACAGATTAGTATTGTGTAATCTGTACTGGGACACAGATGGGAACAGTGTAATTAGCTGTTCATTGCCCCAGGAATTCTTTGCACTCTATAAATCTAATCGACTACCACATGTTAGTTTAACTAAAGACAAGAATGTAAGGTGGGCAGACCTAGGAGAAAAAGTAACAAAGTGGGAAAAGCAGACAGAATTAGAGCTATCTGAACAGGGAGTTCAAAAGCAGAAGTTAAACTGGATAACACAGACACACCCAGCTGTACACCTGCAATCTAGTGAGAACAGCTGATTAGCACTCTTACTAGAGGAGGAAGAGAAAGCCTTACGAAGCATACCAGAAACTCTCTGGTCAACAGGGAAATCAGATGTAGGACTTATTCGTACAGCAGGACCAGTTACAATCACGCCAAAGTCAGCATTTAGACCACAGAAAAGACAGTATCCCTTGAGAAAGGATGCAGAGGTAGGAATTAAGCCTATAATAGCAGCCTTACTTAAGGAAGGAGTACTGGTAGAATCTCCTGATTCACCATGTAAAACACCCTTGTTTCCTGTTAGAAAAGCAAATGGGGAATGGCATATGGGCCAAGATTTACAAGCTGTAAATGATACAGTAATACCCAGAGCACCTACGGTGCCAGATCCACACACTTTGTTAATTGATTTAAAACCTCAACAGAAGTATTTTTCTGTGGTAGATATTAGCAATGCGTTTTTCTCAATACCGATACACCCTCACAGCCAACATTGGTTTGCATTTACATTTCGGGGGAAAAGGTACACATATACACGACTACCACAGGGATATTGTGAAAGTCCGACAATATTCGCACAGGAAATGGCAAGTAACTTGGCGGGATTTATCCCACCGAAAGGCAGCCAGATTTTACTTTATGTAGACGACATTCTGCTGGCAGCCCCCACCCAGCAAGAATGCAGAGAAGATACCATAGCATTGTTACAATTTTTAGCTACTCAAGGACACAAAGTAAACAAAAGTAAACTACAACTTTGGAAAAAGCAGGTTAAATACCTAGGATATGTAATATCCAAAGAAGGTAGAATATTAGATGAAGATAGAAAAATAGCAATCTTACAAGCACCAAAACCGACTACCAAGAAGGAAATGATGTCCTTCTTAGGTACGACTAATTTTTGTCCGAGTTGGATTCCAAACTATGACTTGGAATCTGCTCCGTTGACTGACTTGATATATAAAAAACCTATGGCAGCACAATATTTATTACAATGGACACCAGAAGCAGAATCAGCTTTCTGCAAACTGAAGCAATTGATAGCATCTTCATTAGTTTTAGGATTACCAAACTATCATAAACATTTTTTCCAAACTGTAGATTGTAAGCAAGGCTATATGATATCAGTATTGACACAACAACATGGGGACAAGCAATGCCCCATAGCTTACTATTCATCGCAACTAGATCCAGTGGCGCGATCCCTGCCCCACTGTGTGCAAGCAGTAGTCGCAGCTGCAATGGCAGTGCAGGCTTCAGACTCAGTAGTATTGTTCCACCCTCTCACATTGAGAGTGCCTCATGCAGTCGCGATTATTTTACTGCAAGAAAAAGTAGCAGATCTTTCTCCTGCTAGACATCTTTCTTGTATGACTATACTGTTGAGCCAACCTCATATGACAATTGAACGATGCACGACTTTAAATCCATCAACCTTGCTCCCAACCCCTGCGGATGGCACACCGCACAGCTGCCTGCAGGAGATTGAGCAAAAGACACTACCTAGAAAAGATCTTATGGATGTTCCCTTGGATGATGCCGAAGTAACATACTACGTGGACGGCTCATGCAGAAAGGGTCCTACAGGACAGACCCTAGTAGGATATGCAGTAGTTTCTGATACTGAGATTTTAAAAGCAAAACCTTTACCACACAACTTATCTGCACAGGCAGCAGAATTGATTGCCTTGACACAGGCATGTACCTTAGCAAAGGGTAAAAGTGTAAACATTTTTACTGACATACAGTGCGTTTTTTCTACTGTACATGTTTTTGCGCAACAGTGGAAAAATAGAGGAATGATAACATCTACTGGTAAACCAATTAATCATGCGCAATTTATTTTAGATTTGTTAGAATCTATTCAGTTACCTCAAAAAGTAGCTATTTGCAAATGTGTAGCTCATACCAAACAACAGGATAAGATTTCAAAAGGTAATGCGAGAGCTGACATAGCTGCAAAGCAGGCAGCTACAGCTTCAAAGTTATTTCTTTTGAGTGAGGAATTACAACCTTCTGAGATTTTAGATTTAGAAATGTTAAAAACAATGCAGACACTCACTACAAAAATAGAAAAACAGAAATGGGTAAAACGAGGAGCAATCCTTGAGAAGGGGCTGTACATCTCCAAGGAAGGAAAATCAATTTTGCTGTCTAACTTGTTTAGATATGCAGCTTTGTTGAGCCATGGGCAGAGCCATGTCTCAACAGGGAGGATGGTACAGTTAGTGAATCAAGTATTTGCAACGTATGGATTTACAAACTACACTAAAAATTTTTGTGCAGCATGTCATGTTTGTAATAAACATCATGCACAAGGGGCATTGAAGCCGAAGCAAGGGAGTTTCCCTACACCACCATACCCATTCCATACTATTTGTATGGACTTCATAGAGTTGAACAAATGCAAAAATAAGAAGTACTGCCTTGTCATTATAGATATGTTTTCCAAATGGCTGGAAGCTTTTCCGACCAAAAATCCAGATGCAGCTACTGTTGCAAAAATACTTGTCAAAGAAATTATTCCTAGATTTGGCATACCGGAAAAGATCTACAGTGACAATGGCACACACTTTGTGAATCAAACTATACAACAGCTGAGTCGATTTTTCAGAATCTCTTTAAAAAAACATTGCGCATATCATCCACAATCTGCAGGATTAGTAGAAAGGCACAATGGGGTATTGAAGGGTAAGCTTAGGAAAAAAATGACAGACTCAGAAGAATTGGGTGCACTGTTTACCTCTGGCACTGTTGAGTATGAGAACTGTTCCAAATGCAAAGGGGTTAACTCCTTTTGAAATACTATTTGGCAGGGCATATTATGTACCTCAGTGGAAACTTCTCATGCCTGCAGATCAGGAGGCTGACAGTTCACTTGCAGGGTATATGAGAAAACTTATGACTAATAAACAACTGTTGCAGTCAAATTCTGTTTCAGATAAAGAACAAACCCGACCATCGGAAGTAGCAAGTGTCGACCATGACCAAACCAGGCCCAAACCCTCTGACGGACTTTTTCCAGAATTTGTTTGGGGGGTGGGGTTCCATCCTAATGAACATCCTGATTGCCATTTGTGTGGGATTACTCCTATTAGGAGCATGCATCTGTTGTGGTATTCCCTGCATGAAAAAATTAATCAAAGATTTTATAGACATGTCAGTTTCTGAGACTTTGTATCAAAGTACTGAAATTGAAGAGTTGTTGCAAAATGAAATGCTTTCACAAGTCTAAACTAAATGACTCTCTTAACTGCAAATCCTGAATGGAAGAGGTTGGGAGAAGAAGAAAACTGTTTATGCTTATGAAAATAGAATTGAAAAAGTATTAACAGGGGGGAAATGTCAGAAAAATATGCATTAATGTGTGTGCTTAATGCTAATTAGAAGCTAAAAGAGTTAACACGTTTTTCATTCTATTTTATTACAGT
The DNA here is from genome assembly GCF_019279795.1 of Protopterus annectens. Taxonomy (NCBI): domain Eukaryota; kingdom Metazoa; phylum Chordata; order Ceratodontiformes; family Protopteridae; genus Protopterus; species Protopterus annectens. Next base: position 1,694,143,283 of record NC_056744.1, on the reverse strand, counting down.
CTAGTTTTGTATGAGACTTAAAAGATGTTTTTGAAACTGCAGTATGCTTTCTGAAACTTGCAAGATGCCCTCTGACCTAGTGCTTGCTAGCACAGCAAAATTGATGCTTATGCCTTTTGGAAATGTACTGAGAAGCAGGTGATTATCTGCTAGGTCAGGAAGCAATAAAATGAAACAATGCTATATTCTATAATGTTATGATTTTGAACAATTAGCTCTGTTCGTTTAGTGAGAACATGCACAGCTGCAGAGGAAAAGAGATAAGACAGACAAAGGATTGTTGAAGAAGTGAACTGCAATCTATACTTGCTTTGTGTTCAAATTAGCTGTAGTATATTGAATGATAACATTGCATATATCTAACCAGTGGTAGCCAAGGCCACGTTGCTTTTCTTAGGATGTTTTTCACAAAATTTGATAACGCGAGCAGAAAAGCTTGAGAACAGCTGCTACAAAATAATGATGTTAAAACTTGTGATCTGCTACGTTAGCTTGGTAGGCAATGTCTTATTAGAAAATGTATAAACTATCTGCACTTCCTGATTCTAGTTGGACAAACTCTGTATTAGAATGTTTTTGTCTCCTTGCTGCAAGATTAAAGTGCCTTAACCTGAACCTGCCGTGTATTGATCTTTTTAAAAGTTAATTTTTCATTTTACAGTAGCACAATCCATGCATTCTTGCAGGTGCTCATAGAGTGCCTTTGTAAGGGGTTCAGCAGCTTGGACAGCTTTGTCCTTTAGCATGGGGGCTGTGAACCTTTCCACCTCGGTCTTAAGTAACATGAAGGTTTGCTTTTGAAAAGTTTTTCACAGTGATTTCCTTGATTGGGGGTGGGGGCAGAATGTGGATATCCAGAATGATTAGTCTATGGTCTGATCTAACCAGCGAGGGTTTGACCTCCGGTGTAGAACACCGGTCACCCATGTTGGTGATGACCAGGTCCAATATGTTGTCACCTCTGGTGGAGGTGTTGACCAGTTTATCCAGGGAGTTCGAGTTTATAAATTCTAGGAAGCATTGGGCAAGGGAGTTAGTACTTGAGTAGTTCTCCCAGTTAATGTTTGGTTAATTGAAATCACCCAATATTAGGGCATTTGGTAGGACCTTCATATTTTCCAGTGTCTCCAGAAATGTGGAATGGGGGTCCTGGTGGCTGATCTGTAGCAAGCTACAATTTGAATTGCAGTTTTGCCCATTGTTAGTTGCACAAGGATGACCTCTGAGGCATTGTGCTGTGCCACTAACCTGGAGGTGTGTATATCCTTGATGACTATGGATACACCCTCACCTTTTGTGTTTTGGTGTTCAGGTTCTGTGGCCGAAAAGTATGCTATGAGTTATAGCCTGGTAGTGCTGGGGTGCTCTCTGGATCCTTAAACCAGGTTTCTGTTACTGCACAGATATCAATGTTCTCCATACTGAGAAGTGCCTCGACTGCATGCATTTTGAGGTTTAGACTTCTGGCGTTGAGTAGCATTACCCTAAGTTTTTGGTTACTTGTGCTATTTACGGTGGCAGGTTTGTCTTTTGAGCCTTGTCTAAAAAAGGCACTATGGGGCGGCAAAAGCCTTAGCCAGTATTCAAAAGCCTAAGGGTGACAGGTGCAAGCCATCTCTTGCCAAGCAACATGGCTTATCGAGCATGTCATTCCAGGTGGACAAATACTGGATCCCCTTTGAATGACACCAGAAACTTAGCAAATTGTTGAAATTGATCATTATTTCTTTATACTGTGGCATCATTCTTGGTAAGGGCAGGATGCTACTCAGGGTCAGGGTCATACCGGCCTGGGCTATGTGATCAGAGAGCTCTTCCATGTCTCTTTTCATGTAGTCCAGGGAGGTACATCTCAGGTCATTCACACCAACATGGACAATGACAGAGTCGTATTTGTACTTGTTCTAGAGTGACCTGAGTGATTGTGTTATGTGGCAGATCCCGGTACCTGACAGGCAGCTAACAGTAACCTTCTCCTTGTCCAGCCTAGTTAGTGGGACATCAGTGTGCCTGACTATAGAGCTGCCTATTACTGGTGTGTTGGGTATGTTAAATGGGTCAAATTTATGGGACAAATACCCTGAATCCAGGTCTCTCCCTCTCCTCTCCTTCTCCAAAACAGTGATTCACCACAGACACCTTGGACTTTACTGGGGATTAGTGTTAAGGGAGATAAATGTGCAAAGTATCTGGGAAAACAAAGATAGACACAAGCACACGAATATAAAGAGATACTTGTTCTTATCAAGACACTCAACTCTCTAAATCACCTTTGGTCCCCAGGGCCAATTCAAGTTGTTATGGACAATACCACAGTAATACCAAAGCAAGGGAGAGCCAGGTCTTACTCCCTATGCAGACTAGCCATGTTATCACAGAATACACATTTACAGCACAATCTCACTTTACTTCATACATTCTAACATAGAAAAATTGTGTGGCAGACAAGCTGGGAAGGACAAAATCAGGCCCTCATGAATGAAAGTAGATCAGGGGGTCTTCCAAGATTTGATCTATATTTGGGGAGCTTCTCAAGTAAGCCTTTTTACCTTCCCGATGAACAATCAGTTTGCAAAATCCTGTTCCAAGACATCATATAAGAAGGCCTCGAAGACTGATGCCTTTTCCTTTCCTTGGACAGAATAATTCCTATATGCTTTTATAACTTTTCCACTGATTTCAAGGTAATTCTGCAGATTCAGAAGGAATTCCCAAAGATCATCAGAAGGAATTCCCAATGATCACTATGGTTCTCCCTTCTTTTGGCATTGGCTAGGGGGCAATCACCACAAGTTTCCTCACAGACAGGCTCTAGTCACACAACAACAGGTATGAAAGAGGTAAATAGGAGCATATTTTTTGGGAGAGTAATGACTTGGCAAACTTTAAAAATTCTCTGCAGACTAGTCTATCAGAAATACTGAGTGAGCAAACTGGTGTAACTAAGGAAATGATTTTTATGAGATGTAATACGGAATCTAAATTGTCTAGACATAGTAAGGCTTTGCTGAGTTGAATTCTGGTGGCTGCTAAAAAAAAAAGTAATTACTAGAAAGTAGAAATAAGAGTCTAAACCAAGTGTACTAGAAGTAGTGAGTATAGTAACATAGAAAAAAACAATGAAAAGAGGGATCTTTAGATAAAGGTAAGAACAAATTCAATAGAAAAAATGGGAATTGTGGGAACAATACACACGGAATACTGTTTTATAGGAGGAATGGGGATTAAGGGAAGATAGCAAATGAATGGGCTTTGTAATGTTTCACTGACAATGGGTAGATTATGAGTGATGCATAATGTTTGCAACTGGAAATATTTTATTTACTTATTTAGTTTACATTTACTTACCGGAAGTGCCCGACTGGGCCAGGATTCCTTTTTCAGTGGAAGCCTGGGGGAGGGGGGGACTCCATAACACAACATTTACAGATTAACCGTACTGGTACAAAAAATGAACATGAGTGTTCTAAAACCAAAATAGCCACAAACGTGTGTGTTAACAGAAAATAACATGAGTACTTGGAAACATTTCTGTGGTTAACACGCGCTTTTAGCAGGTCACTGATATTTGCATTTAATACAATAAAGGACAGAAGGAAGAACCACAGCAGGGAAATACTGATAAAAGTGGGTTAGGATAGATAAGGAAACAGCTATCAGGTTTAACAATACAGGTCCAAGAGGGGAGAATCATTTGAAGTTGTTTGAGGTTGCTGAGAGAGATGCAAGCACATAAGAATTTTGGTTGGTTTGATGACCCTGTTCAGATATATTCATTGTTTTTGGAGCAGTGGGTTAGAAGTAGGGTGAGGTGGGGTGGTAGATGGGACTTGGTGTGATCAGCCTGGTGTAGTACAAGAACATATCAGTTATTTGCTAGGTGATCCTTGAGAAGTCTTTTGAATTTAGTAGGGTTAGCTGTGTGAAGTATATGCTTGGGAGTAGAGTTCCATGTTTTAGATATTTATTTGGAGAACAGAGCATCCCTGTGTATGTTGTTTGCTCTAGTAACCTCAAGTAGAAGTTTATCACATGATTGGAGGGATCTACTGTTGGAGTGGGGTTGGACTAAGTTTTTGAGAGCAGGGCAATTATCAGGTTGGTGTATGATGGTGAGGGTGATGGTAAGCTGGTTAAAATTTAAAAGATTTGCAAACTTGAGCCATTCTAGCTGCCGGAGAGCTGTGCAGTGGTGTCATCTGTTTGTATGGTTAGAGGCAAATCTGGTTATTTTGCTGTAGTAGGACTCTAATTTGTATACTTTGTTTTTTACTTATATTTGTAAGGCCTGGTGAGGTGTATAACAGAATGGATATTAGATGCTTTCTGGCTATGGCCTGTTTGGAGGTTTGGGTGAGGAATGGTCTTGCTCTATACAGTCATCCAGGTTTGACGTGCACCTTTTTGATTTTCTGGGCTATGTGTTTGTCAAATTTGAGTGCATTGTCAACAGTTACACCTAGCAACTTAGTGTGGTTTAGTGGTTCAATTTTGTTGTTTTTTGAGGAGTAGGTAATGAAAGAAGTGGGGACCTGAGCTGTTTTGTACCTTGAAAATAGAATTAATTTGGACTTATTGGGGTTAAGTATGAACTGATTGCTGATAGATATTCTATGTGATTTGTAAGTTATTTGTAAGAGCTCAGGAAATGAGGAGGCTGCACAGACAAGTGTTAACTTATTTGCATATTGTAAACTAGTTGCTGAATTTGTGGCTGTACTGACATTATTGGTAAAAATGGTAAAGAGCAGTGGTTCGAAAATTGAGCTTTGAGGTACACCCATTAAGACTGGGAAAAGGGATGAAATTTTGTTTTGCACCTGACTTCTTGTTGTCATTCGGATAAGTAGCTGTGGAACCATGAGATAGCTGGTAGGGACAGGTTGAGGGAGGCTTGTACATGGAGTAAGTTTTGACTGGAAACTGTGTCAAAAGCTTTTGACATGTCAGATGGAAGCTACAATTTGGCCTTTATTTCTAAATTGGTTGACTGTGTCTGTGAAGCATATAACAGCTGTAATGGTGCTATGTTTAGGTCTGAATCCATGCTGAGAATTAGATCGAAAGTTATTGTTTAGTAGATATGGCAGTATTTGCAAATGTGTATATTTCCCGATGATTTTGACCAGGTGTGGGAGTATAGTGATTGGTCTGTAGTTTTTCTGAAGAAGTTCACCAAATAAATAGTGAATGAAAGTGCTAAATCACTTGTTTCCCAGTGGTTTTTGGATTTACACCTATATTTCAGTTTTTTTATTTTTTGGTCTGTAGTTATATAATTGGCTGGAGGTTCCACTTTTGTGTAAGGGGATAATGTAAGAGATTTTCTAAAGTTTGACAATGTATTGTTTAGAGATGGAATGGTTTATTAATAGGGAGACAGGGTATGCTATGGAATCAGCAGCTATTTAAATAAAAATCATTGGGGAGGTCAGCTGCAAGTGATGACAGTTTTAGTTTGTTGAGAAGTTTTTTTATGTAGCTGGTTTGGATAAGTCTAATCATAAAAGAGGTGGGCTGGGAAGTTGTGGAGGAGGGAATAATTAATGAGGTGGTGTTATTATTTAGTAGGGTATGTACTGAATTTTTAAAGTGTAAGTTAAATTGGGTGGCTATATTTTTGGTTAAGTTAGGAGAGGAGATTTTTGAGGTAGTGTGTTGCCTGGGATTTAAGAGTTATGTTATGGTGCTCCAGAATTTTTGGGGGTTGCTATGATTTTTTTTTTTTTTTTGGATTATTCTAAAGTAAGTTTTTTGTCATTTTTTTATCTGTTTTATTTATTTATTTTTTGACTGAGTTTCTTAGCTGACAGTAATTTAGTAGGGAGGTTTGGTTTTTGGTTGTTTGGTATTGAGACCAGTCTCTTTCTCTGTTTCATAAGCTGTTTTGTCTCTTTAGTTAGCCATGGGATTGGTTTAGCCCTTATGCAAATTTTTTCTAATGGGCGCTAGATTGTTAAGGATGCCAATGAAGAAGAAAACACTGAAGTGATAGTAAACAAATAACGCCAAGTCAATGCTGTAGAAATATACTTTTACTTGTTAGCGCTTTCATGCACGCCCATGCATGCACTTCTTCAGACAAGTTAAAACGTAAAGATGTACAGATATTTATACTCACAATATTATCATTTTAAATAAACAATTAATCAATTAATCAATTTTAATCAATTGTAAACCAGCTCAAACAAATTAATCAATGCGAATATGTATAAACCATTGGTAATTGCTTACTATAAATTTAGTACTATATATTTCATATTTACTTAAAACACTTTTTTTAAAAACAATTTAGTTAAAAAGTAATAATAAATATGATCTTAGTAGTAACAACTATAATAATTAAAAAAACAGCAACCTACTTTTTGAAAAAGACTTATGCAGATATCATTAAGTATTCTTGGCAGAAATGTGTATTTTTTATATGTTATTCAAACTTAAAGTTTATAAATAGGCTTGAATACAATACAGAAAAGAAAGCTGTTATTAAATATTTTAAGAAATTAATACCCTTTCTCATCTGTCTAAAGCTTTTAACTTGAGTAAACATTTAATCGAACACATGTCATTAATCCCAGGGTGTGAATATGCATTCGTTTTGAACTGCCATAACAGTCCTGTAATAATAAGTGCCAGGGTCCACCTCTAGGATTTTTGTGTACTATTTCAACAACATTAAATAAAAAACTATGAGTATTGTTCTCAAGTATGTGTTTAGCTAGGGCGTTGGAGGTGTTTTGCATCTTAGAAGCCCCCACGCAAACATACAAAATTAACAAAGGTATGTTTAAATGTGGCCATTGCCACTATTGTAAATTCATTCAAGTTGGAGCAACATTCTCTATTCGGGATGTTAAATATTATATAAATGATAAATGCAATTGTGAAAGTCAAGGCGTTGTTTACTTAGCAACATGCAAAATTTGTTCCGTATTTTATTTAGGCAAAACGGAACGCCATTTAAAACAACGTATCTATGAACATTTATACGCTATTGGTAAGCAAAACACCTCCAACACCCTAGCTAAACACATACTTGAGAACAATACTCATAGTTTTTTATTTAACGTTGTTGAAATAGTACACAAAAATCCTAGAGGTGGACCCTGGCACTTATTATTACAGGAACGTGAACTGTTATGGCAGTTCAAAACGAATGCATATTCACACCCTGGGATTAATGACATGTGTTCGATTAAATGTTTACTCAAGTTAAAAGCTTTAGACAGATGAGAAAGGGTATTAGTTTCTTAAAATATTTAATAACAGCTTTCTTTTCTGTATTGTATTCAAGCCTATTTATAAACTTTAAGTTTGAATAACATATAAAAAATACACATTTCTGCCAAGAATACTTAATGATATCTGCATAAGTCTTTTTCAAAAAGTAGGTTGCTGTTTTTTTAATTATTATAGTTGTTACTACTAAGATCATATTTATTATTACTTTTTAACTAAATTGTTTTTAAAAAAGTGTTTTAAGTAAATATGAAATATATAGTACTAAATTTATAGTAAGTAATTACCAATGGTTTATACATATTCGCATTGATTAATTTGTTTGAGCTGGTTTACAATTGATTAAAATTGATTAATTGATTAATTGTTTAATTAAAATGATAATATTGTGAGTATAAATATCTGTACATCTTTACGTTTTAACTTGTCTGAAGAAGTGCATGCATGGGCGTGCATGAAAGCGCTAACAAGTAAAAGTATATTTCACATCATTGACTTGGCGTTATTTGTTTACTATCACTTCAGTGTTTTCTTCTTTGTTGGCGGTTTTTTTGTGTTTTTAAGGATGGCAATGAATTTACTGTTGAAGGACTAGACTGTGTTAGCTAGCTGAAGATGTTTTAGAGGGGGACTCGTCACATTGCTTCAAGAGGGAGTTAAAGATTTCAGCAGAAATTCTTTTTTGTTGCAGATATGTTTGTATGTTATATTTTTGGTATGGTAGGTGCAGTGCCTGATAAAATAAGTGGGCATATGGTCAATGACAGTGTCTGGGAGACAGCCATAGTGTTGGCATAACAAGGGCCTATTTCTTAGGGTCCAGTCTAGAATGGAGTGTTTATTGCTGTGTTTGTTAAGTCTAGTAGGGGAGCAGATTATGGTTGGTTGGGTTTTCAGAGGTACAGGTTGACCAATCAAGGTTGAAATCACCTAAGAAAATTGTTTCTAGTTTAAAAGTGGAGGCAATCCAACAAAGGAGATTTTCTATTGTTGTAGTATTATCACCAGGTGGTATATAGACTGCTATGATGCTGATGCCTTTATTAGTGTTTAGCTGGAGTTGGCTGACCAGTATCTCTGAATTAGTTAGTTCAGTGGGATGCCTGTCTATATGATTTAGGGTAAATGTATCCTTGTAAATAATTGCAATGCCACCACACCTGTGAAGTCTATAGAGTCTATGGATATTGTATCCTTGGGATAGGATCTCTCTGCCCTTGATGTGCATCTTTAACCAGGTTTCTGTTATGACTGCTATATCTGGGGAGTAATGGTTGAGGACCAAGTGGAAATCAGCTATTTTATTTATAATGCTTCTTAAATTGATATTAATATTTAGGAGGTCAGGGCTATTTGGAGTGTGTTTGAAAGTGGTTTAAATATTGGGATTATTGTGTGGATGGGGTAGGAGTGATAGGGATTGTGGGCTTGGGTTAGGGTGTACTTCACCAGCTGTTTTAAGTAGGGATAAGTTACATGGGAATAAGTAGGAAAGCTTAGCTAGCAGTTTTGAACATTTTTGTATTTTGTGTGAGGTTGTTTGCATGTGAGTATATCTGAGTGAATAGAATTATGTAAATGAGTTGTTATACAGGTGTGGTGATATTGAAGTATATGTGGGTATGGTGTTTGTTGGAAAGGTGGTGAGTGGTGTGTGAGAGTAAATTTGTGATACTTGTTTATCATGGATGGTAGTAAGTAGATAAGTTGTTAGAAGGCTAAGTAGTAATATGTGTTGATGCATCATGATAACTGCAATATGGTTGGGGAGGTTAGAATATGTCTGGGCTTGGGGGTGTATAGACGGTAGGGAGTGATTTACTAATTGAAGGTTATTAGTTTAATACTGTGTTGTAATGGGGTTGAGTTGGTTTGGTTGGTTGCTGAAAGTTCTGGATTTGGGCTATTGACTAATTGGATGGGGGGTGTCTACCTATCGTGAACAAGTTTAGATGCAGTAGGGGTGGATGAGATCTGGGGGGTAGGATAGGGGAGTGGAGTGAGCCCAAGAGTAGCAAGGCTGAACAGAGTGGGAAGACCCAAGGCTGTGAATGCAGCTACAATAAAACCAATCAGTTTGAGGTGAAATGCAAGTTTTCTTAAATCAAGTCAGTATAGTAGAACTCCTTTTTTTCATTTTTGTGTAGAAATGCATGGATAATTAAGCAGGGAGATAAGGCTGTGAATTTGGAAGGTTTTTAACATACAGGGCAGAATGACTATTGACTCCATGCTAGACTGAGATGTGGGAATATAAAAGAAGACAAAGTGCATCTTAATGGAGCTGGGGATAAGCACCATCTCAATTGTGCATGCTACTACAGTAATGACTCTAAATAAATGCAACAAAGTTTTATACTAAGGTTGAAAAATACAAGAAAGGCAAGTCTGGGAAGCCACTGATACACATACACTGCTTGGGAAACCCAGTGTCTTGAAATAGTTGTTTACTGTTCCATTGTTTAGGTATCAGGTTTACACTTAGTTTGAAGAGTTTGTAGGGCATGGAATATGTTAAGTTGAGATGGATTAACTGTAAGAAGAAAAAAGGAGATGCTTTGGGGTAATAGATATAGGACAAAAAGCAGAATATACAGTCACAAGAGCAAACTTTTTTTTATTATACTCTGACAATTGTCCTTTTAAAAAAAAAAAAAAATAACAGGTTTCAGGTATCACTGCATTGTTTATAGCAATAAAGAAAAACACTAATCTAATACGGCACTTTTATTTATTTAACATTTGTTAACCAGGAAAGTCTGACTTGGAACAAAGCCAATTTTCAGCGGGGGCCCAGGGAGAAATGCTCCAGATGCATGTCTTTGTCTTATATGATATTTTCAAGAAATTTAAACACCATTCAACAGAGAACTTCTGAGGTTTGTGTTTCAAACCATATAGTAACACAAGCAGACTTTGGGGATAATGGTGATTTTCTGACAGAATGTCATCATCCATCATCATCTTTCGGCTTTTCCCATTAGGGGTCGCCACAGTGGATCATCTCTTTCCATTTCTTCCTATCCTCTGCATCTTACTCTGTCACATCAACCGCCTGCATGTCCTCTCTCATCACGTCCATAAACCTTATCTTAGGCCTTCCTCTTTTCCCCTTACCTGGCAGCTCCATCATTAGCATCTTTTTTCCAATATACCCATCATCCCTCCTGAGCACATGTCCAAACCAACGCAATCTCGTCTCTCTTGCTTTGTCTCCAAACTGTCCAACATGAGCTGACCCTCTAATATACTGATTCCTAATCCTATCCATCCTAGTCACGCCGAGTGCAAATCTTAACATCTTTAACTCTGCCACATCCAGCTCTGACTCCTGCCTTTTTGTCAATGCCACTGTCTCCAACCCATATAACATAGCTGGTCTCACTACCCTCTTGTAGACCTTCCCTTTCACTCTTACTGGTACCCGTCTGTCACAAATCACACCTGATACTCTTCTCCACCCATTCCACCCTGCCTGTACTCTCTCTTTTTCACCTCTCTTCCACATTCACCATTACTCTGAACTGTTGATCCCAAGTACTTAAACTCGTCCACCTTTGCCAACTCTACTCCCTGCACCATCACCATTCCTCCACCCTCCCTCTCATTTACACACATATATTCTGTCTTAGCCCTGCTGACCTTCATTCCTCTGCTCTCTAGAGCATATCTCCACCTCTCCAGAGTCTTTTCAACCTGATTCCTACTCTCACTACAGATCACAATGTCATCTGCAAACATCATAGTCCACGGGGCCTCCTGTCTGATCTCATCTGTCAACCTGTCTATCACCACTGCAAATAAGAAAGGACTCAGAGCTGATCCTTGATGTAATCCCACCTCCACCTTAAACAGATCTGTCACTCCCACTGCAGTCCTCACCACTGTCACACTACCCTCGTACATATCCTGTACCACTCTTACATACTTCTCTGCCACTCCAGACTTCCTCATACAATACCACAACTCTTCTCTAGGCACCCTGTCATATGCTTTCTCCAAGTCCACAAAGACACAATGCAATTCTTTCTGACCTTCTCTGTATTTCTCCAATAACACTCTCAGAGCAAACATTGCATCTGTAGTGCTCTTTCCTGGCATGAAACCATACTGCTGATCACTAATCATCACCTCCCTTCTTAACCTAGCTTCTACTACTCTTTCCCATAACTTCAAGCTGTGACTAATCAATTTTATCCCTCTGTAGTTACTGCAGCTCTGCACATCACCCTTATTCTTAAAGATAGGTACCAAAACACTTTTTCTCCACTCCTCAGGCATCCTCTGATTTTCCAAAATTTCATTAAACAATCTAGTTAAAAATTCCACTGTCATTTCTCCTAAGCACCTCCATGCTTCCATTGGTATGTCATCTGGGCCAACAGCCTTTCCATTCTTCATCCTCTTCATAGCTGTTCTTACTTCCTCCTTGCTAATCTGTTTCATTTCCTGATTCACTATCCCCACATCATCCAACCTTCTCTCTCTCTCATTCTCTTCATTCATCAGCCTCTCAAAATACTCTTTCCATCTACTCAACACACTCTCCTCTGTTGTGAGTACCTTTCCCTCACTATCCTTTATCACCCTTACTTGATGCACATCTTTCTCAGCTCTGTCCCTCAGTCTAGCCAATTGGTACAGGTCCTTTTCTCCCTCTTTAGTGTCCAATCTCTCATACAACTCTCCATACGCCTTATTCTTAGCTTTCGCCACCTCTCTCTTTGCCATGCACCTCATCTCCTTATACTCATGTCTACTTTCTTCATCTCTTTGACAATCCCACTTCTTCTTTGCCAGCCTCTTCCTCTGTATACTTTCCTGTACTTCCTCATTCCACCACCAGGTCTCCTTGTCCTCCTTCCTCTGTCCAGATGTCATACCAAGCACCTTTCTAGCAGTCTCCCTTACTAGTTCTGCTGTAGTTACCCAGCTATTCGGTATCTCTCCACTGCCTCCCAGTGCCTGTCTTAACTCTTCCCTAAACTCCACTTCACAATCACCCTTTTTTAACTTCCACCATTTAATCCTTGGCACTGCTTTCACACTCCTCCTCTTCTTCTTGATCACCAATGTCATCCTACAGACCACCATTCTATGCTGCTTAACTACACTTTCCCCTGCCACCACTTTACAGTCTCCAATCTCATTCAGACTATCCCTCCTACATAGGATATAATCCACCTGTGTGCATCTTCCTCCACTCTTGTACGTCACCCTATGCTCCTCCCTCTTCTTAAAATACATATTCACCACAGCCATGTCCATCCTTTTCGCAAAATCCACAATCATCTGACCTTCTGCATTCCTCTCCTTAAGACCATACCTACCCATCACTTCCTCATCCCCTCTGTTCACTTCGCCAACATGCCCATTAAGTCCAGTCCAATCACTAGTCTCTCACCCTTGGGTACACTCACCACAACTTCATCTAACTCACTCCAAAATTTCTCTTTCTCATCCATCGCACACCCAACTTGTAGAGCATATGCACTAACAGCATTCATCATTACACCGTCAATTTCGAGCTTCATAAACATCACTCTGTCAGACACTCTCTTCACGTCTAAAACACTCTTGGCATATTGTTCCTTTAGTATAACCCCTACCCCATTTCTCCTGCCATCCACACCATGATAAAACAATGTGAACCCGTTTCCTAAACACCTGGCCTTACTTCCCTTCCATCTAGTCTCTTGCACGCACAATATATCAACCTTCCTTCTCTCCATCATATCAGCTAGCTCTCTTCCTATACCAGTCATACTGCCAACATTCAAAGTTCCTACCCTCACTGCTACACTCCTAACCTTCCTCCTCTCTTCCTGCCTTCGGGCATGCCTTCACCCTCTTCTTCTCCTTCGGCCAACAGTAGCCCAATTTCCGCCAGCACCCTGTTGGCTAACAGTACTAGTGGCAGTTGTTGTTAACCTGGGCCTCAACTGATCTGGTATGGAAATATGAAATTTTTGCGCCATAAGTGATGTGGCAGAATTTTTAGACTGGATGCCCTTCCTGACGCAACCCTCCCCATTTATCCGGGCTTGGGACCGGCACAAAGAAATGCACTGGCTTGTGCATCCACAGTGGCTGGGTAAATGTAAAGATTTAAAAAGATTAACATAAATATGTGAAAAAATATATGCATTACATAAGGAAGACAAAAGCTTTTTAGAGATCATTAACCAATGAGGGACATTTGCGTATATTTGGAATATTGGTGTGTTATATATAAAGGAAAGTATACAAAAGTTTATTTGGAGTTAGAAATCTGTTGCCATAAGAACATTTAAAAAAAAGTTTTTTATAAAGAGAAGTATATGAATGTGGAACAAAATGTATTGTAATGTGGAGCTTTTCTCCCACAGCCTCCGCTGAAAATGGACCCGTGTCCAGTTGGACTTTCCCAGTTAACAAATGTAAAATAAATAAATAAATAAAAATATTTATATTAAAAAGGACCCAAGTTAATTATAAAGAAGGAGTTGTACACACTGCTAGCCCACTTAGACCATACCAGCCAAATCCCTAAATGATCCCCAGACGATCACAGTCTCTCTCATACACTTGCATATGTAGATACATACACAGACTGGAAGCACCTAAAGACTCATAATACAAGCAGCCACAGCCACTTTCCTAATGTGTGCAGCCAGAAGCTCTTGTCACACACATGCCTGCATGTACATATCACAAACATAATAAACAGCACTTAGTGTCCTACCATTTGTAATAAGACATGCACATGCACATGTACAAATACACACACACACACACACACACACACACACTGAACTTTCACCACAGATGCAGCATGGTTTTGATTCTTACATCACAAACACTGCAGACACTGCTTTACCTTGCCACTTGACTATATTCACATGCTCTTGGGACCTAAACACTGCTGTATACCACACCTCTTGACCACCCAGCAACCCCCTATTACAAAAAGGACTCATCTAGACCCTTAAACATTTATTCAAACTCTAAGACAAGCAGACGGAGAGAGAAGTGTTGTGTTCTCACATACAAACATCAGAAATATATCATACAAAGTAAAAAAGCTATTTTGATCAATTTAGGATTTGACTGACCAGTTTAACTTGTCTACAAGCATATAAATGCTCATTCATGAATACTTTACTGTGCACTTGTTCGACAAGCCAGGAGTTGACCTGAAGGGAATGTGACAAGGAGGACAGCAACCTGCTTGTGGAATTAATCCTGTTTTGAGAATCTTCAATCATCCTTTTATGCTTTAGTAAGGGATTTCTATAAGCATACTTTTATGCTTTATTGAGTGATTTCAATAACTTGTAGTAGTGCAGTACCTGTATTACAACTTAGTAACATTTATTTAAACATTATTTTAACAAAGTTAGACAAATTAGTATCTGTGCTTTATATTGCACTTCTTCCTTAATTTGCCTACATATACAAGGGAGCATTAGAGATGTATGGATGAGAAACTGGCAAAAATGCAAGCTGCTGTTTTGAAAAGTGAAAGTGAGGCTATGGCAGCCAGGCAGTCACATTATCCTTTGTTCCTGTGGTTTCATTTAGGATCCTTTTAACTGGGAATTGTGGCAGTCCATGCCATCCATGTTTATTGACTAAACATATTCATTTTCTGATATTTGCTTTATCATGTTAAGGATCAAGAAGGCATTTGATCTTATCCTGACAAGTGGCAAGCATACGGCAGAATCCCATTTCTGAATACATAGGATGCCAGTCTAGTCTATTATAGGACATACACATACTTGAGCTGTTTGGTGATTCACCAATTCAGTATGTATAAATCCATCCAAACAGTAGTATACCATTGGTAGAATTGTACATTTATAGGTTTCTCTGTTGAAACTGCACTGGTATCAATTTCTTGATCCTGCAGTAAAATTTCTGCTGCAGGAAGAAATATAATGCTGCCAAGTATACTTCTATGTACTTGGATAAATTGCCATGTGCCATTTTCTGAGCAGTCATTTGTGTTATTTGCAGTAACTTTATGTCCCTGATATAGGAGTTACTTTTAGCAGTATGCTAGTCTGAATTTACTGTGTCTGCTACTGTTCTGCATGAATGAGATCATGGTAAGGCACTTCTTCAGCTGGATATGCATGCATTAGCAGAGTCTTTGTAGGCAAGATGTAGCAGCTTTTGTTTTCTTTTCTGTTTCTCAAGCTCTTTTTCTCTAGCTAGACAACATGCGCACACAGTGACTGCAATTACCTGTGGCACCATTAGTACTTTAAATTGATAAGAATACAATAGTTACCACCTTTTTTCTCCTTGCTCAGATCTTAACCAAGGCTGCTTATATGACATGCAGTATCTTAGGCCACAGAAAAAACTCTGTTGGCTTACGGCCAGGCAGTAATAGCATACTTATACGTTGACACTGGTGACTCTTCAGTAATAACAGTGTGTGTGTGTGTGTGTGTGTGTGGGGGGGGTGTTAAGGGACATGATGGCCATTGGTTAGTAATGAGATGGATACGTTTTCTAGCATAAAATTGCTTTAATAGTAGGACAGAATCTTGCTGTACTGTAATGTATTAACTTGAAACATTGTTAGAACTGAGTTGCAATACAAGGGTTTGACAAATGCTGCAAAGAAAGTCCAGTTCTCTATGATAAAGAATTGTGAACGTTGGCTACTATTGTTGATAAAACCATGAAGATAAAACTGTTTGGTCAGCATAGTTCAGTGATTAACATTTCTGTCTCCCAGCACTTAATTTTTCTTGTTTGGTTCTTAGGCTGAGGTGACTTCTGTGCAGAGTTTGCAAATACTCACTGCGTCCATGTGGTTTTTCAGTGGGTGCTCTGGTTTGTTTTATAACTCAATGACATGTCATGCATGAATTGGTATTTCTCTGAATAGCCCATAGATGCATGGGCTCTGTAGTAGGTTGGGTCTCCATTCAGGATTAGTTCCGTTGCCTTGTGCCCAGTAAGTGCTAGGATAGATTCTGGCTTGTCATCTCCCCTGCCTTGGGTTAAGTAGGTAATTTGTGAATAAATGAATGAATAAGTAAAACTGACTGTGACTTGCAGATACAGTAATAGATGGCTTTTTCTTGGGCAGAAAGTAATGTATTCCAACAGAATAGCATAGGTTCAGAGGAGATTACTAGGCTAACAGCTTAGAGACCCTTATAAGCCTAGCCAATATAACCTGATTTTACCCAATATATGGCCTCTAGGGGCAAGAAGATGGCATGGATTTGTGCCTATGCCTTGAATATCTTACAGATTACCCCTGTCCATAACGAATATAGGCAGCTTTGCTCTGTGGTCAGCTTTGGGATTATGCTGAGATGTTAGGAGGTTGATAAAGGTTGTAAGAATGTTGCACAATGCCTAGATGTTTGGTAGTTTTGGTCTGTTCATCATAAATGTGGGGGTCACACAATGCATGCTACAACATAATCTTATTCTAGCATCATTATTAGTTCACAGGCCCAATATTTTAAATAGAAACACCAGACAGTGGTACTGATGGTCAATAAAGACTGGAAAGCAAGTAGCTTAGCATATAAAAACTTTATTCCATGCTTTCGTCTCAACAGGACTTCTTCAGAGCAAACAATAAAAACCAAGTCAAAGCAACCAAAATAATATACCTAGTTTAAAATGGTATGAACCAAATTAATCAATTAAAAACACACTTACATTTTTAAAGCAACCTGCACTGGGAAGTAGAACTGTCAGGGAACCACAGAACACGAGTTAAAACTTCCTAATGATAAGTTTCCTATATTTAAGAAAACATTTGATGTTAATTGCATCATTTGCCAATATTTTAAATCCCTAATGCAATTCCTTTGTCTTGTGGTGTTTTTGCTTCATTCAGATTTATTATAACAATGTTTAAAACTATGCCTCAGTAGCAGTAATCCCCATGGCTTTCTCATGTATGTCTTGTGTGTCTGTAACCTTTTCTAGGTCTGTCCCAAGGCTGTCTTGTGTACCTCTGCAATGTGATTGTTCTGCATGTCAGTAACTGCCCGTCTCTTGTGTGATGGGTCAGTTTATCAAAAGCTTGTGCATTTCAGTCTTGCTATAGTGCTACCTTCATCTTGTGGGGGTCTGTGTGGGTGTCTCAGTTCTGTCCTGCAGTAGTGCTGCCTTCATCTTGTGGGGGTCTGTGTGGGTGTCTCAGTTCTGTCCTGCAGTAGTACTGCCTTCATCTTGTGGGGGTCTGTGTGGGTGTCTCAGTTCTGTCCTGCAGTAGTGCTGCCTTCATCTTGTAGGGGTCTGTGTGGGTGTCTCAGTTCTGTCCTGCAGTAGTGCTGCCTTCATCTTGTGGGGGTCTGTGTGGGTGTCTCAGTTCTGTCCTGCAGTAGTGCTGCCTTCATCTTGTGGGGGTCTGTGTGGGTGTCTCAGTTCTGTCCTGCAGTAGTGCTGCCTTCATCTTGTGGGGGGTCTGTGTGGGTGTCTCAGTTCTGTCCTGCAGTAGTGCTGCCTTCATCTTGTGGGGGTCTGTGTGGGTGTCTCAGTTCTGTCCTGCAGTAGTGCTGCCTTCATCTTGTGGGAGTCTGTGTGGGTGTCTCAGTTCTGTCCTGCAGTAGTGCTGCCTTCATCTTGTGGGGGTCTGTGTGGGTGTCTCAGTTCTGTCCTGCAGTAGTGCTGCCTTTATCTTGTGGGGGTCTGTGTGGGTGTCTCAGTTCTGTCCTGCAGTAGTGCTGCCTTCATCTTGTGGGGGTCTGTGTGGGTGTCTCAATTCTGTCCTGCAGTAGTGCTGCCTTCATCTTGTGGGGGGTCTGGGTGGGTGTCTCAGTTCTGTCCTGCAGTAGTGCTGCCTTCATCTTGTGGGGGTCTGTGTGGGTGTCTCAGTTCTGTCCTGCAGTAGTGCTGCCTTCATCGTGTGGGGGTCTGTGTGGGTGTCTCAGTTCTGTCCTGCAGTAGTGCTGCCTTCATCTTGTTTGGGAGTCTGTGTGGGTGTCTCAGTTCTGTCCTGCAGTAGTGCTGCCTTCATCTTGTGGGGGTCTGTGTGGGTGTCTCAGTTCTGTCCTGCAGTAGTGCTGCCTTCATCTTGTTTGAGAGTCTGTGTGGGTGTCTCAGTTCTGTCCTGCAGTAGTGCTGCCTTCATCTTGTTTGGGAGTCTGTGTGGGTGTCTCAGTTCTGTCCTGCAGTAGTGCTGCCTTCATCTTGTGGGGGTCACTGTTCAGTCTCACTGTAGTACTGTGCTGGTCTTGTGTGTCTCTATGTAAGGGAGTCTGTTCAGTCTTGCTATAATGCTGTCTTTATCTTGTGTAGGTATCTGTCCTGTATGTGGGAGTCTGTGTGGGTGTTAATGTTTGGTCTTCCTGTAGTGCTGTCTACATGTCCTTTCAACTGTCCAGATTTTCACAGAATGTCCAGATTTTTGCCTCAAACATTTTTTTCCTCATAAGATTTTTGGTTTTCTGGCAAATCACTGGGATGATCTGAGAAATTAAATTAGTAAATAATGTCATATATTTGAGTTGCAGACTTCATATCCTTTACAAAGCTGCAATTTAATACAGACCCTGTTATTCTAGCAACTTTCTAAGTTTGTAAGAGCAATATTTAAAATCTGTCCCTAGTTTTGGGCCTTTGTACATGCATTATGTTGTCTTTGTCCTGATTTCTTGAGCTAAGAGGTTGAGAGGTATGTGTGTGGGTGTCTATGTCCTATGTGCGAGCATCAGTGTTTCTTTGACAACTTAGCTTACTTTTATGCCAAAAGTGGTATCTAAATTTACTTAAAGCCAAACTATCCTTTTCCCTGTTTTCTTTTCCTGAACCCCAAAATGAGGTTGAAAGCTGTCTGTCTTGTTTGTCTCTGTACTGTGTGAGGGAGTCTGTGTGGATGTCTGTTCAGTCTTGCTATAATGCTATCTTTATCTTGTGTGGGTGTCTGTCCTGTATGTGGGAGTCTGTGTGAGAGTTGATGTTCAGTCTTGCTATAATGCTGTCTTCATCATGTGTGAGTGTCTATGCCTTGTGTGTGAGAATCCGTGTAGCTGTCTGTCTTGTGTGTCTCTGTCCTGTGTGAGGGACTTTGTGTGGGTGTCTCTATTCACTCTTGCTGTAGTGCTGTCTTTGTCTTGTGTGTCTATGTTCTGTGTGTGGAAGTCAGTGTGGGTGTCTTTGTGTACCTCTGTGGGACTGGTTACCTTAATGCAGTACAGAGGTTTGTTGTAATGTAACAACATTGCTACTAAATCCCAGTCAGTGTGTGCGTGTACCTCTGTGAGTGGTTACCTTACTGTGGTACAGGGGCTTCTTATAATGTAACACTGGTACTAAATGCCAGTTAGTGTGTACACCTTGGTATTTCCCAGTCTTTTTAATGATCTGAATGTGGTTAAATTGTGCTGGATGAGCTTGACAGTGAAGGGAGCATGACAGTAATGTGACCACACTTTATATTCTCCTGGGTAAGACCCCCAACTTGAAACATGCTGGGGGGCCCCCAGAACTATAGCACCTGTCCTGACTGATGTGAAGGGGCTTGCTACCCTGGAATCAAGGTGCACTAAGTAATTTTAAAAATGGCACCTTGTACGCCTTACTACTATATGTAAGCTTTGCTATAGGGGAGGAGATAACATGCTAATCTTTCTCCTTTGATTGGTTGAGCTGGGAACAATGTGAAATAGGGGTTTTGTGAGCAGAGAAAAAATATGTTTTGTTTTCATTCATATAAATGTATGACTGCTTATGTCAAAAGGGATAATTTAATAAAGATGTTTCTTGTTTAAAAAAAAAAAAAAAAAAAAAAAAAACAAAGAGCAGGGACATTTTATACATCCCAACCCCTAAACAACTTTAACTGACTACCTGTATATTGGGGTCTTCATACCTTTTAGCACCTGTTTACTGAGGATGTGCAGGAGGTACTAATGGGGTCAAGAAAGCCTTCTACTAGAAAATCATATATTAGCAAATGGAAAATGTTTTCTACTTGATGTCAAAAACATAACCAGAACCCATTCAGAGTAGTGTTTCTCTTGTTTTATTTACAATAGTTGTGAGTTATTTCCCTATTGTCTGTCTTACCCCTTATCAAGGTTCAGTTGTTTGCCATTTCAACATGTCTGCTCATGGATCCCCCTCTTTCAAGGCATTCCAATGTCAAAATGTTTTTGAAAGGAGTTTTATGTAAGACACCTCCAAGAAAAACAGTGGTTCCTCCTTGGGATATTAATTTCACTGGTTCCATTTGAGCTAGATCATCTGGCTGACGAGGTTATTAACATGCAAAACTGATTTGCTGCTCATTCTGACCTTTGCAAGAAGAGCATTTGAATTGTAAGCTCTTATAGTGAATCAACCTTATTGTATTTTTCACAGGACAGTGTTTTCTTGAGAGCATAGCCTTCTTTATGCTTAAAGTGGTATCAAAATTTACTTAATGATGCCAAACTATCCTTCATCCTGTATTTCTTCCCTGAACCCCAAAATGAGGTAGAAAGGATACTTCATACCTTGGATGTCTGCAGACAATCGAGATACAATCTTGACATTACAAAATCTTTCAGAACTTTCAATCAATTGTTTATTTCTTGTGAAGGTAAGGAGGAGGGACAACCTGTGTCAAAACAGACTATTTCCAAATGGATATCTCAGGTTATTACCATGCAACAAAACTATTCCAGGTAGGGTCACACCATATTGTAGCAGGGCCTTGGTTTCATCAATGGCTTTTGCAAAGGGTTGAATTCTAGCAGTATTCTAAAGGCAGCAACTTGGTCCTCTGTACATATGTTTACAAGGCACTGCAAACAGATTCCTTCCAAGATCTAGGTAAAGTTTTGCTAGGACCATTCTTCAGGGGCTCTTGGTCCCTTATTCTTCCACTTCCCAGTTGTTCTAAGCTATGGTGATCTACCCATATAGCTCAGGTTAAAGAACATAGTACAGTTGTGTAAATAAATTTACCATAGCAATAGATGTTAAAATTATCACTGCTGCAGTAGCAGCTACCTCCCTCCACCTGCTTGGTTTTTGGTGTGCTTTTCATGCCATTGTGTAGGCATTTTTTTGTTATTCCTAGTAATGTCTTCTCATGGATCAGCCTCCCTCTCTCAGTTGGCATGAAAGTTCTGAAGGTTTTGGCTCCTAAACCTGTCTTTTTATTTAGTTCAGCTCAATGTAATACTTGGGAGCATGGAAGATGCCCTGAAGCTTTGCAGGATATATAGCTTAGACTACTCCACCGGGATATAAACATCTACTGTAGATAGTAAGTTTATCTACACAACTGTACTTTTCTAAAACCTGACTGAGTGGAAGGTGTTGTAACCCAGTATAGCCAGGGTGCTTTCTGCAGCCTTAAAGCAGGTTTCTGTGACAACACAGACATCAGCATCCTCCAAATTGAGGGCAGCTTCCTACAAGTGAAGTTTTAGGTTTATGCTTATTGTGTTTAGCAGCATGACCCTGATGTTGGTGTTTGAGGAACAATTTATGTTGGGAATTTTGTACTTGTGACATTGCTTAAAAAAGGCACTATGGGGGGGGGGGGCAAAAAAACTTTGCCAGAGGCCAAAATCCTAGGGGTGACAGGTGAAGACAGTCTCTGTCAAAGCATCAAGGTCTATCAACCATTTCATCCCAGGCTGACAGAAATGGATCCCCATAGAAAAACACCAGAAACTAAGCCAATTGTTAAAGGTAATCATCCTTTGCTTGTACTACATCATCATCCTAGGTTAGGGTAGTATGCTGCTTAAGGCTAGGGACATACCTGCCTGGGACATATAGTCAGAGAGCTCAATCATATCTCTCTTCACATAGTCCAGGGAGCTATTTCTCAAGTCATTCATACCATCATATACTATGACAGAGTCATAACAGTACTTGCTGTTGAGAAACTTGAGTGTATGTGTGTGATGTTCCATATCCTGGTACCAGACAGAGAAGTAGCTGTGACCTTCTCCTTATCCAATCTGGTGAGTAGCACATCAGTGCTTCTCATGACAGAATCACCTTTGAGTAGTATATTTGGTTTTGTGTTACACTTTAATGGCTTACTTGGTGAGACACTGCCATGTGAGTTTTTATATGTCTTGTGCTTATCTGCAAGTGAGCTATGTGTGGTGTGCTTGTGTTTGGGAGATCTCTGTGCTTTGGGCAGGTTTTTAGAGAGGACCTCCGCATATTTGGGGTTATGTGTTGATTGCTTGAAAGGTAAGGGTGGTGAGATGTGAGTGCTGACAATCTTCTTAGTGGCATGAATACTGGATGGTGAGTGAGGGAGCTTTGATTCTATGTCTTTTAAGTAGATGCACCTCTCGCATGTTGAGTTTGATTATCATAAGAGAATTGGGTGATCAGTGTACATGAAACAATTGCTATATTACCTCAGGATGCCTAATTCAGTCAGGTAGGCAGGAGAAATGGTGGGGTATTGCCTTCCCATACTGCTATGCAAAAAGGTGTGGTTGGTGCAGGGATTAACTATTAATAACCTATTGAGGATCCTGTGAGGGGGAAGACTAGGATAGATGAGAAGAACTAGAGAGGGTAGCTCAAAGGCTGTACTGATCCATAGACTGATAGGGAAGCACAGTGGTAAAAATGTCCCACTAGAGAACAGACCACAGCTAAGGAAAATGTAATGCACTGAAGTTCTCCTATAGCCTCCAACAATAAGCTCAGCTACACAGTAGGGCAGTTAGGTAGGGGTTGCCTAACTCAGTGGAGCTTGGTTTAAACAAGCACAAACCCATACAAACATGGAGCTTTTACAATAAATGTGAAAAACCTTACTGGTGGGCAAAATAGCCAATCTAAAGCTCAAAACACAGCCCAAGACCTACGAGCTTCAATGGATGGGTCTCTAGCCACATACCTCCTGCCACAAAGGTGCAGAGAGCCCTCTCTAGAAAAAAAGTTTGCTGGGGTTTAGTGTTCAATTCAAATACAAGCAGAACTAGACACAGAAGAATAGGGGGCTAGTCTATGCTACACAGTACAAGTGCCGAGAACACAGAGATTGAAAAAACAGGCAAATTCAGTAAAATATGCAGAAATAATCAGCAAACAGTGATAACAGTCAGCAATCCCCACATGTTGTTCTTTTTAATCTCATGTGTTGCCATGGCTGTGGCAGCAATCATTGGTGTGTGTTGATACTGTCTGTATTATACCAATATCACAGCTGGAGTCAAAGATTATCCATAATCTGTAGTCCTCCAGACAGCTGTTGACACACAGGATTTGTATGTAATTCCTGACATCTATGAGTAAATCATGGACAGGAAAGGCCCTAGCAGACAGCCTTGATATACAGACTTGATTACTGGACCCAAGATATAGGTCACTTTACACATTTCTACATATTTCAGTGCCACGTAGGTGAGCCACTGTTCAACCCACCTGGTGATATAGGTGTTGATGGCCACTTCTGACAGTATGGAATGAATACCTCAGTGTGGTCTCATGTCGACTGGCTTGGCCTGGTCAACTTTTATAGGATGATAGTGTTGCCATCCTGCATGCAGTACATGATCTCTTGGAGGATATCTGACAAATGTAACAGAGAGAGATGTAGCACTTACAGCACACAGGTGTCTGTTGCACACAGCCAGGATATTAATAGTGTCCATGCAGAAAAGGTCGATGATGTCATGTTGGTCTACTTCACACACAGAAGAGTCAGGATGTGCCTATATGTGCATGCATCAGGTGCTGTCGCCACCCCACTTGGATATATGTTGATGTACACTCTTCTACGGGAACATAGCAACCCATCTGGAGGGTGTGTTGAAGTGTGCATCAAACTGTGTCAGGTAGATGTATGTTCTGAGTCACACTATAGGTGATCTGTGATGTTGTCACAGTCCACTGATTCTGTATGATAGGAGTGCATGAAGGCAAGACAGTGCATACTGCCTATCTTGATTTGTCCTAGGGTTTTAACACAATCCTCGGTCAGGTATCTTTGACACACTCTACCAGCTAAAGTTTCACAGTTACATTACTAGATGGTTAACCAATGTCTATATTAACAGACCACACACTGTGAAAGATGGTGAATTAACTTGTACCATTAGAGCTGTCACCATTGGTGTACCCTAAGGATCTGTGCTGGGCCATATACTATTCGGAATCTATTTCTTGATGGTCCAGGCTACATAATATGACCTGTGGCCTACTAAGTTTGATGATTCATGCATTATGGTTGCAATCAGCAAGTCCACCAATGATGTTAACATACTACAAGAGGGGCTAACACTCACAAATGATTGGTACCAAAACCACATAGTC
The DNA here is from genome assembly GCF_019279795.1 of Protopterus annectens. Lineage (NCBI taxonomy): Eukaryota > Metazoa > Chordata > Ceratodontiformes > Protopteridae > Protopterus > Protopterus annectens. Next base: position 1,694,118,794 of record NC_056744.1, on the reverse strand, counting down.
TACTAATAAATATAGAATGTGTGAGGATTTGGGCCTTATGTGAAGTGGAATTTCCCGTTAAGTATACCATTGACAACACTCCTCACTATGCTGAAACCAGTGGTGAAAGATCTGGGAACAAATGTAGATAGCAATCTGAACTTCAAACAAAGGTATGTGGTGGTATGGAAAGGCTATGTTGTGCAACTCATAAATCAGGCTATTGTATCCAGATCTGAATATGATATAACAGCACTAAACTCAAATCTTACCAGAACACTAACAACCTCATCTGACACCTTCAGCAGCTGGACAGACCACGGGGTTTCACACCACGAAAATACAGGTTCTACAATCTAAGCCATGATGTACATGGATAGACTGAAAAGTCCTGTTCCTGAAATCTGTATTGGAAAGGATGAGGTGACTTCTGCCTGGACTATAGGCCATCTCTGACCCTGCCCTGATGGGTGTACTGCACATTCGCAAATCAGCAGAGTCTGATGAGAGGAAGATGGTAAGAGCAATGTCTCACATGCTGTTGTAAAATGTTTTCTGTAATGTCAAGCAAGTGCACACACACACACCAGTTCACTGCAGTGAGAATCACACCCCTACTTATCTAATTACACAAACTGCAAAACTCTGGATTTAAGCCGAATGCCACAGCTGAAGTCTGACTTGCAACGTCTCGGACACTTTATAGCAGATGACATCACCAATGTCTGATGAGGAGAATATGGCAATAACAGTGTCTTGCAGGTTTGTGTAAAGGGCTCTCTGTAATGTCAAGCAAGTGCACACGCACACACACACACACACACATGCCAGTTAACTGCAGTGAGAATAGAATCCCTACCTAAGTACACAGACTATAGAACTCAGTACTTTATGTAAGCACCACAGCACAAGTCTGACATTTACAAGGCTGCAGGACAACTTATAGTGGATGACATCACTAGAGCATGTTGGAGAGAAGATACTCTGAGGCCTACATAGGTTCTTAGCTTTATAGGTCCATAGGAGGTTAGTAGGCTAATGGGTTTTTACAAGCTTGATTGAGATCCCTAGAACAAGTTATTCTTATACCATTTGATTTGCCAATGCCTAGCATTTCCTGTTGGCCAGGGTCTGAGACTGCTGTGTAGACCAGGCATAGGTCACCTCTCAGCAGCCTGCATGATACTAAGTACAGTGACAGGTCTTTCAGTCTTGCTATGTATGTCATGTTTTGGAAGCCTTGGATATCCTGGACACAAACCTCTGAGTTTCTCCAGTTGCTTCATGTGTCTGGTGGGATGCAGACAGAAGACAGCATTGTAGTTAATTACTGTCTGACAAGAGTTGAGTACAGTGGGCTTATGACCTCCCTGGTCTTGGATGTGATGCCCTTAGTTATGATTTGTTCAATGAAGAATGTGTATCTCACCACTATAGACACATACCGATTGAAATGTAGATTGCTATCAACATATATTCCCAAGTCTTGCAACACTGTGTTTGAGCTTGCAGGAATGCTATATATATCATAATTAGCAGGAGTACTTCATTACCAAAGGGAATAATGAGGCATTTGTTTTTGCTTTAAGGTTCAGTCCATGAATTTGGCAGCAATCATTTGTCTGTCATCACTTTCTGTAATATGTTAACATCATTCGGGGACTCAATATGAGTGCATCCAGTTGAGAGTCATCTGCAAACTTGGTAAGCCACAGGCCATCTGCCTTTGCTTGGACTTCAGAGAATTCGTTTCTAAACAGTTGAGGACTGGTGGAGGTCTACTGCCCAACTTTGACAGTGTGCAATCTGTTGGTGAGTCAGTTGGCTATTCATCTAGTAAAATGTGGGTTAGTCCCTAGATGGGATAGTTTCTCTGTGATACCTGAATGTGGGATAGTGTCATAGGGCATAATAAATCAACACAGACAGTATATACTGTTATCCCTCATCCAGGTGTTTTGGGTCATTATCAAAGAAGTCCACTAGGTTTAATAAGCAAGATCTACCCTTGACAGAAACAAAATGGGTTGAGTCAAGTGTATGGAAGGTCACCTATGTTACTGTGGTTAAGGTCTGTGATGATTCCTTCCATAGCCTTGCAGATCAGGCTGTTTAGGCTAATGGGTCAATAGCTCTAGTTATGCATGTTACCCGACTGATGAGCATTGCATATCACACAACATATTAATGTATATAGTGTAGGTGATATATATGGGGAAAAAAGTAATGAGCACCAGGTTTGCAGTGCTTGGGGGAGGTAACACCTGGTTGTATTATAAATAAGTGACATATTAGATAGGGCCTTCAAGCAGAGGGGAAAACAAAGGAAAGCAATATACGAATGTGCAGGAGTGAGGTAGAAAAGAACCACAGCTATCCATTTCTTCAACTGTAAAAAGTAATAAGCAGAATATTAGCTGAATTTGGACTGTTATTTCCAGAGAGAGGGGTGACAACAATGCAATCATGTTGCATTGCCAACTGGACCAAATCAAGTGCGTCTAGAAGAAGTGTGTGCAAAATGGAGAGCTATGTATGGGACAAGTTTTTTGGGGGGGGGATAGGTTACCCATTTATTTTTTGAGAGAGAGAGAGGAATGTTGGGGAAGAGACTTAGGTATGTGTGCATCAGCTGTTGGGTAGGTGAGGAAGCAACTGCAGACAGACAAGGTGAACCAGACAAGAGACAGAGACAGTGATGGACAAAAAAAGGTTGGGGGATGCCATGATTGGGGAGAAGGTGGGGACTTCCCGGGCCCACAGATGTCAAGCTTAAAGACAATGAGAATCAAGTCTTCATCCACTGGACTGTCATCAATGTCACCTCTATTCTGAAGGTGGCTGTAGTGCTTGACATGCCTCCTACTCCTACTCTGTAACATGAGGGAGAGCAGCCTCTTTATCAGGCATAGGTGTGCATCACTGGTGTGGTGTACCACTCCTCACACCATCCCTGGCAACTTGCTGCAGTTGATGACCTGCACCTGGAGAGTACCACTGGACCAGCCTCTGGGGCAGGACTACCTGAGGCTGCAGGTAGTGCAGGTGCAGCAGAGAGGCAGTGCTGCCAGATTGGCTCCCGGATGTGCTGGGCATCTGTGCTGGAGCTGATAGAGCTGGGTTAGGCTGATCCACTGGGGCTGGCCTACCTTGCTGTGCTGTGGAGCATTTAATGATGTGGTACACATGGGTGACATGGACACATTTTGATGACAAATAATACAAATAAAAAAGAAGATAAACAAAATAAAAAAAAAATATTAAAAAAATAAAACTAATGAAAATAAAAGAAGAGACATAAGGGCTGGGGAGAAAGAAAAAAAAGAGATAAGATTAGTACCATCATATGTGACATACAATGCATTAATACAATTATACAGCTCTATTTTCTTAAGTTTTATATTTAAGTGTACATATGCACACTATACTTAAGATTGCTGCAAGTAATCCTTGAAATGTCCATATATTGCACATATGGGTGTTCCAAGTATACAGATTACAGTTTACAGTAGGGCATTTTTGTCACTTCTATACAGGTTTTAAATTAATGTAAATATTATAGAAGAAATAACAGTATGATATAGTTGTGAATTGTGGTAGTTGAACCCACAACCTCTGACTACAGTCTAATACTGGACTCTTACAATTGGTTTGTGCTACAGACTAATGCATGCATACTTGTTTTTACAGTTGTGATATGCATGCTGAATATGATATAACTCTAGTGCACTACTCTTTACTCTCTTACACTATATTTCTCTTTTCCTCCCCCATCCTTACACCCACCATTGTTCACTTCTCCATATGCATAATATTTTTATGTACAACAAATTGCTGACAACTGTTGTAATAAATTAGGTGTGACAGAACTGTATTATACATGACTTTGTACTTTGCTTACATTTATATACATGGGCCCCATTATTACTAGCCCATACATACTCTGAAGGTTTTATTTATTATTATGTGCCAAATAGATCAATGTTATGCTGTTAGGCAGTTTGTTATGCTTCTTTTATAAATTGCATTTATTGTCACTTGTTTTATTGTACTTAGAGCTTTTCTCTCTGGGCCACCACTGAAAATGGACTTCTAGTCCAGTTGAACTTCCCCGGTAAACAAATGCCAAATAAAAATAAATAAAAAACAAAATATTTAAAAGCTATATTTGACATTCAAGGCTACAATAACACTTCTTTTCTGCTGCATACACACTACTAGCTTCCCTCTGTCTTTTCAATCTCCCCCTGTGGGCATGGACATTGAACTCTTGATCTCTGGCAGCTGGGGGTAAAAAAAAACAGAACAGTTGACCGTTATGCATACCAGTCTTGTCTATATTCAGCTTTCTAAGTTTTGCAAGTACTCTCTTTAGTTGATACTTACACAGCTGTGGAATGTCCACAGTCCTACACTCCTCCAGCCAACTGTTGAGAGTTTCTCTCTTCCTCATCTGTAGGTCATTAAAATGATGCCTGCATTGTTCTACAGTGCACAGAACAACAGTGGCACTGGATACAGCCTGAGCTAAACTATTCCAAGCTTCACAAGTGTACTGGGAGCAGTATAGTCCCCCTGCAGAAGCCTTTGGCTATGGTGCTTTTCTAGCAGTCCAGTAAATATCCTGGACACTCCACCTATGTGCCCTAAACCTGGCACCTTCCTCACTAACTCCAGCCATGTCTACCAGCAGGCTTAGAACAATGAAGACTGATGCTTTTCCACCAATTCCAGTTATTGCATTTACTGAAGTACAGACACCAGATTTTGCACAACGATAAGTGGACAGCAGCAGTGCCAAGCAGTGAGGAATGCAATAACTGCAATTGAAAGGTTAATCTGACACAATAATAGTGCCTCCTCCATCATATGTATAATTAATATCAGCTCTACTATCTAATAAGTGAGAGTGAATATAATGGGAAGTGAAACAACAGTAAAGTGTATGGAATATCCTGGATTAGAACCCAGGTCCATATGTATGGCATTCCTACTCTTACACCTGTTGCCATAAGAAAGTTGAAATAACAGTTGTCTATTTCCAGTTCATTGCTATTAAGTGTAATGTCACAACAGTAAAAAAAAAAAAAATGTTGCACACCCTGTACTAGAACCCAGGACCATCTGTATGCCAGCTCTACACTTAAAACTGTTGCCACAGGACTAGCTACCTGACTTTCCCTAATTTACTACTTATTAAGGTCTCTCGGTTAACCGCCATGCAAAGCCACTTAGTGGGTTTCTGCAGTGCTCAATAGATTTAATGGAATGTATCCAGTTTCTATTTTTGGCTATCTGGGTCTTTCTGTTCCTGGGTGGTCCATTTGTCCACTGCTGCACTTTGTGCAAATGAGGTAAGCACAGCCAAACCCAACATTCATTTCTCTGTTTACAATGTTTTCTCTAAGCACCACATCATGAAAACAATGGCCCACAAAAAAAAAAAAGAAAAAAATTAAAAAAAGGACAGAACAGGGAAAAAAGACACAGAAAGGGATGAAGAGTTGAAATGAAGAAAATCAGTTTATGACATACACACTAGAGAATGATGGTTCACATGAGATATGTCTACAGAGATCTGGATTTGAACTCTCACGCCAATAAAACTTCAGAACACAGGAAGGGTGCCTTAACTGTCTTTGCAGCAAACACAGCTTTGCAGCAAGGAATTAAAATCATTCTGCACACAACCAATTACAATATCATCTACAGTAATATGAAACCATGCAACTGTTATTTGTACATTTATTATATTTGGATTTAGTGCACTTAGTGCCACACAACCTGGTATGATTATTGCTTGCAAAGATACAGCTGTGTGTTACCTCTCTGTGTTTGTTGGTCATTCTTCAGTTATCTGACCAGCAATTTGAGGCATGCAGTATGTAAACCATTTTATATCATTGGGCTTAAAATGTGTGAGGATATTAACTGGAAATAATATCATATGCAGCTGACAACAAATGAAGGGCAGGTTTGATGATACTGAGCAGAACCTGTGAATTGTGTGCTGCTTACTTACATTTCCAACCTTACATCTAGCACTTTGTAGATCTAACCTGACACACTCACTGGATGTAAGGCAGCCTGCAGTGCTGTTGTGTTTTCCTTCTCCTAACCAGTAATCATTCACAGTTGCAATCCATTAAAAACAAACAGGGAGTGCCTGTGCTATGTTTGCATCTCCTACACAGATCCAAGTATTTGCATCTTCACAGTGCTGATTTCCCCTGAAGCTACACCATATAAAAAAGCAAGTGTGTAGCTAGGCAAACTGAGGGCGAGGAGACTTCTTTAGGAGAAAACTGAACATAAGCTACTTCTTTGGATATTTCTGCACAGCGGATTACTGAACTTCAAAGGTATCTTTGCATTTTTTTCAGTTACATACTACATATGCTGGAATGTAATTAAGATAAATCTGAAGCAACGGCTTTTACACTTTTATCTGTATGTATTAGTCAGAAGTGCACTGACACCATAGGCATGTTTGTCAAGGAATTTCACAGGTATACATGATTGCCAATACATGAAAATGGAATGATGTGAGATAAATATGTACAAATATTTCAGGGACGTTTCCTTTAATAACACTGTTAGCGGCATATATCATTTGCCTGTTCTTTTGGGGAAGGAGCAAAGTTGAGTTACTGTTATGGCACAAACAAGGATATGTTGCTATTGTTACTCTCTTCTTTGCATCCAGCCTGTTGTTCATATTTCACATCTCTAGTCTGTTCTATGTTTCTCCAGTGGGTAATAATGAGAGGCTACCTTTTCTGTTTTATCTGTAAACAGTTATTTTGTAGTTATGTAATACTTATGAGTATTAGCCTTTGTTATCTTTTAGGACACCTAGGAGTAGGCCATCCAGGCATATCAAACCTTGAAGATCACTCTTTACTGATGCTGAAAATCAGGTGATAGTTTATGCCTTTAGGTGACATGGTGCCTTCCTGCTTGAAAGAGCATGAGGAGATGTGGCATGCAGAATGCAAATTTGGCACCAGACTGAGGAGGATGTGAATGCTATGGGTGGCCATGGCAGGATATATGAGCAGGTGCACCATAGGGCCACTGGCATGATTATATCTGCACAGAGGACAGCAGCTGCAGTGGGTTGTGACCAGATGGTTATCAGGGGAGGGCTTGCTATGAAGCCACCACTAACACCGACTGAAGAGTTCCTGGCAACTGTCAGGGATCCAGGCAGTTCCCAGGAGAGTGCAGAACAGCATGTACTGGACATCAGTGTAACAGCATCAGGGACTGCCAGCAAGTCTCAGGAAGCCTTCCAGGTAGGCTTTGTTGTCTCAACAGTTGAATACTGCTGTACAGTAAAACAACCAAAATCAATACGTTACTACTGCGTCACAAGATTTTTTTTGGGGGAGGCAGATTGAAGATTGCTACCGCAGAATCCTTTATAAATGCATTCTATGAACACCTTCAGGAATGCATGGATCATGTAATCCCAAATAAAACCAAGACCCAATCCTCCAAAGGCAGATGTCCTGTCTGGTGGACCTCAGCCATAAACAAACTATACAATAGAAGGAGGAAGCTACTACATGATAGAGCAAAATCCCAAAAAGGGAAGGCATCTCTGATCAGTATTAGCAAACAAACTACGGGCACTCATAAAATCGTCTATGGCCAGCTTCGAGAGAAAAATTGCACAGGACACTAAGGATAATCACAAGGCTTTCTTTAGTTATGTTAGGAACCTGGGTGGGAATTTCCAGATATGCTCAGAATTAGTCCAAAATAACAAAAAATACACCAAACCCACAGACATTGTCAACATCCTAGCTGACAGGTTCAGCGCAAATTTCTCCCCTCCCACCAAAAGGGCAAATATCTATCCCAGCAGAGTGCTGCCCCCCTGACATCTCAGATGCTCAGGTAAGAACCGCCCTCTCCAAAGCAAAAATCACAGCATCAATGGGACCAGACGGTGTCCTGGGCTGCATCCTACATGAACTCCAAGAAGAGCTAAACACAAACATAAAACTACTGTTCAATCTCAGCCTTACTACAGGATATGTACCCAAACAGTGGCGTACAGCAACAATGGTCCCTCTCCACAAAGGTGGTGCCTCAACGGATCCTGGAAACTATCGCCCCATAAGCCTGACTAGCTTGGTCTGCAAAGCTATGGGAAGGATCATCATGGACCTCATAAATAAAGATATTGGGGATCTACAGCCACTGGATCCTACCCAGTTCGGCTTTGTTAAGGGCAGATCCTGCCTCTTAAACCTGGTCGATTTCTTTGAAACAGTCACCAAGGCCATTGACAAGGGGAAAGTGGTCCACACAGCCTATCTGGACCTCGCAAAAGCCTTTGATACAATGCTCCACTCGGGCATTATAGATAAGCTCACCAGCTTAAATATAAACCCCCTATGTCACTAGATGGGTTGCAAACTGACTCAAGGACAGAACCCACATGGTTAGAATTACTGGAGCCATGTCAGACTCCAAACCAGTTACAAGTGGCATCCCACAAGGCTCAGTCCTGGGACCTCTCTTGTTCTGTATATATTTCTCAGAGGTACAGGCCAACATGGAAGGACTGTGGCTGACCAAGTTTGCAGATGACTGCAAACTGGGCGCCATAATCGACTCTCCAGCCGACACAAGCATCCTTCAAAAGGGCCTCATAGAAACAGACAACTGGTGCCAGAGCCATGGCCTCAGGCTAAATGCCAAAAAGTGTATAGTCATCCCCTTTGGCAAAAACAAAGTGCCCACAAATTACCACATAGGTGGTAATCCATTAAGTACAGAAGACGCAATTAGGGACCTGGGGACCCAAGTTGATAGCAATCTCTCATTTGACAACCACGTGGCCAAAGTGGTTAGAAAAACATTTTATATAGCCCACCTAATCAGGAAGGGATTCACATCTAGATCAGGGGAGGTCATCGTGCCTCTTTACTCATCCCTCATCAGGCCCATAATTGAGTACAATGCCCCTTTTGGAATGTACCTTACCAGACACCTGCAGCAACTGGAAAGACCCCAAAAGTACCTCACCAAGAGGATCAAAGGGCTCAAACAGATGCCATATGCTGCCCAGTTAAAGAAACTCCAGCTCTACTCAGTGGCATACCGCCTGCTCAGAGGCGATCTGTGCCTGACGTATAAAGCCATGTCTTACCCAGAATTAGTGGACAGGCTGTACCTCAGAAAATCCAAATCCCATCGAGCTACGCACTTGAGAGACTTGAACCTCAGCACTGAAATAAATAGGACATGCTGGAGGGACAGATTCATAGCCCAGAGGCTCCCTTCACTCTGGAATAAAATCCCAGTCCATGTTAGGCAGAGTCCCTCATTGACACTCTTCAAGAGGAATCTTGATGAGTGGATGGGAGATTGTAGGTTTACCCTGGGTATCACTTCTGTGTCACTGTTAGACAGAGGCACAGTATACTAACCTCGAAAAAGGGCATAGCGAAATTAATTTAAAATGGGTGGTGAATGCCAAACACACTCTGGCTAGGCTTATAAATGCCCTAGGGAAGATAGTCTAGTATGAACCTATGAACAACACATTTTGATTAGCTTAGGATGGAGTTGTCAGCCAAGTTCTTGTTGAAAGTACAGTTAATGGACATATAAAGGGGTAACAGTATTACCCCTTGTGTAACTGTGATGATGTTACCCTTACCTTTTGCTTAACTTCTTCCAGGACCATCTGGCTTGCAGAGGAGAATCTCATCTGCAGATGGCAAGCCAAACATTTTTATATCAGTACTGCTGAGCAATTTAAAGAACTATTATAGTGTGTGATGTTAATGTCAGGCCTGTTGTGTATATTGCTGTACTGTCTGTAATAGCGGAACCACTGTTAGTTTTTTAGCATATATTGGACTATAGTAGTGTAGGTATTAATTTTTTATGTGTTTCTTGCTTTTCCTCACAGGTGATCATGACAGTGGTAGTGAGAGACCTCTGCCACCCAATGTCAGTTAATCAGCAGACTCCAATGATGATGATGGTGGCCAAAAAGAGGCACAGTTGAGGGGTACAGAGGTTAAATCTGACACCGAGGTTGACATACAGCCATCTCCTGCAATTCCATCGGACACAGTCAGTAGGCCTACACTTACCCATTCCAATGATATCACAGATATTGGACAGGTGGAGGACATGACAACTGATCAGGGAAGTGTGACTATTGTGGCTTCAGTGCCTGTTGATTCTGTCCATAGCCAGAGTGGGCAAGGTGCCACACAGGAGGGTTGTTGGTGGTGCTCAGGGGAGGCCTGCTGTACCTCCTCCACTTGATCCAGTTGTCTCTTACAGTGCTACTCAACATATGTTTAGGGCTGCCATGGAGGCATAGGTATGTCCCCATAGGTGCTCCAGACAAATGCTCAGGGTTGTAGATGTGGCACAGGCTGACATGCATGACTACGTACACTGTGTTGCCAATTCAATGATCAGATGAATGACATGTCGAAACATGGCATGTCTGTGATGGAACGAGGAATGTTTGTCATGGAACAAGCATCATCTGTGAGGGAAGGTCTGCTAGAAAGGGAATAGCATCTTTGTGAGTGTAGGTCAGCCATATCATCTGCTGTTAGCCAACATGGCCATGCCCAATCATTCTGACATAGTGGCAGTCCTTCCACTGTTCCATCAGTAGGTAAGCTGTCCACACCCAGATGGTGCAAGCCATGGGGTCATGGATGTGGTCATCCCCACAAAGGGATTTCATCCACCAGACATCAGTTATGTTCAGGTAGCAGCAGTAATTTTGATCATTCACATGGATATGCCAGTGCAATTCCTGGCAGAGATAGTTCTCAGGTTCAGGGAAGACAGTGATGAACTGCCACCTCTACCATACATGGCTCATACCTGTCTGACATACCAAGATATAGAGTTGTCACAGATCTTGGCTATGTTCATGCAGACACTCACACACCAACTTCACCTGAAGGTCCCTTACAGAGACACACACACACACACACACACACACACACACACACACACACACACACACACACACACACACACACACACACAGCAGTTACATGTTCAGCCATGCAGTCTAAAACTCAATTTGTCTCACTGGATATTTGTTGGTTTATCCAAAGGTCTACCTGCTTCTCTTTCTTACTCACACACACTCACTGACCTTTTGTTTCAGCCTAGGCTTCCTGCCCCCCAGACAACACCTTGTGCAAATGCCATATCCATGTTTTCTATCGTTTGGATTCAGGGATACATAAGCTTTGTATATGATGATCAGGGTCCATAGCTGACTTAGTGCTTGGTATATCTGCATTTCTGCTGTTGAACTGGTAATTGTACCTTTGACTTATATTGGCCTTGGAAAATTAAGACAGTTGATAGCATCAAATTTTCCCAACTTTATTGTGAATGATCTTGTGAAGGTTGTGAAGTCAGAAACTGCAATGCATATCATTACTTTCTAACTTCTCTCTTAAATGATCTTCTAGTACAATCATATGGTGCTAAACTCAGGGCAAGCAGTAATCATCATTACTTTTGAGAGGTATGACTGTATAAATCTTTGATGCCTGAGGCCTACTACTTAATAATGGACACATTTAAGAAAAATGAGTCTCTGCTGTCATGTGTTTGGTAATTTCTGTACAAATCTCCCAAATTTTACTTGCTGGCAGTACCAAGTAATGAAATATAAGGATATTCCAGTCATTAATATTACTACACATTACATTCCAGGTTCAAGACTTACTTTGTAAATGCAACAGTTGCCAAAGTTTTAGTTCAGGGCAGACTCTGTCTGATGCAAGCAGTACACAGCCTATGTATGGGTAAGTAAAGGTTGTGACAGTTGCCTGGCATCAATGTTACAATATGTACGTATGTAGGAGGAAGGATTTAGGCTCCTAGGTGGTGAGTGTGCTATGTGTTGTCTCTTAGCCAATGCAAGGGCATATTGAGCAGGCCTATATCTGCCTACACCCACAGCAGCTGCTGGTTCACCCTATGACACCTCATCTGCCTGTGACTGTGGCATTGGTGGTGGAATGTGTGTCCCTTCCCCTTGCTGATCCTGCTGGAGCTGTTTTCTCAGGATTATGTTGTATAGTGTGGCATATACTGTGAATATTTCAGTACATATCTATGTGGATTTTACTGCAGAGTTCCTCCAGATGCATCTAGGTACTGGAACCGTGATTTCAGCAGCCCAAACCCATGCTCTATGATATTTCTGGCTTGAGCGTGTGCCTCATTATGGCATTCTTCAGTGGGTGTCTGTGCATTTCTGCTGGTTGTCCAGTTCATAACCTGCATCCCTCAGTAAATGACCCTGTAGGATATCTCCCCCTAGAGCACATCTGGTATATTTGGGAAGTGTGCCAGAAATGTGAGTCGTGGTAACTGCCAGGGGTTGCCAGCACACGTTTAAAATGAGTCCCTTGGCATTACTCAAGACTTGTCAGTTAATAGAGTGGTAGCCCTTACTATTTATGTAGAGCCTACCCTGTTCCACTGGTGGTGCCCAGGGCCAGCCTTAGCTGAACTGGTGCCCTAGGCAAAGTAGTACTCCAGCACCCCTTAAGCCCCACCCATACCGTTCTCATGAAACACCCCTATAAGCCACACCCACAGGTCGGTCACTCCCCAGGAAAGCCACTCCAGCCATTTCCTTCATTTAAATGCATATGAAGAAAAGATACCTTGTGATGCAGTTAAACTGAAAGTGAAGGATAGTGGAATTTTCCTTTAATAAACCTGCTTTATCAGTTGCCCCTTCACATATATTTTAGTATAAAAGTCACGTCCTCAGAAAATTGAAGCTCACATGCCTTATTTCAAAGAGTTGCTTAAATTAATCTAAACATTTTAATTTACTTTGGGGTAGGCGAGTGAACCTTACAGCTCAGTGAAAGTAGAATAGCAACCTCCCTCCTCCATATGTACAGTAGATTAAGCTTGAATAGCACAAACACAGATAGACATTTGCTGAACAATACAGTCTCACAATGAAAACAGACTTAGCATGAGCAATAAACTTCTCTGCCATTGAAACGGCATGAAAATCTACATTCATAAAAAATGCATCTGGCCAGTGGAGGCTTAAGTTTACCTTTGGGCTATTTTCAAAACGGCCTCTTTGCACACATTTTTAGGGCCATGCATACATGTATGTGTTCTTTGAGTCACCTTCCTGATTGTATTAAATTACATTCCTTGTATAATAAAGCACCACTTGTTAGTGTGTTTTTTAAATTTGTAGTTTTGAACATTTTTCCAGTAAGCAATAAAACAAAATGCATAACCCAGTAATGACAAACCTGCCCATTTCAAAACATTTTAACCATAAAGAGGGGATGGGAGTGTGGCTACATAGTTATGGTGTTTGCCTTACAAACACAAGGTGCAGGGTTTGAGTCTTACAAGGGATAATTGGCTAGGCTTAAAATGGCTCACAAGGGCAGTTAGCTTAGTACTAATCTATGAACCTATAAAAGGCCACTCAAAGTTCTGTCATTACAATCCACAAGTCAATAAGCACAATCTCTGCAGAAGTAAAGTTCATCCGAATAATTCTACATTAAAGAGATTTTTAATAATGAACAGTCTGTTACTGGAAAATAATTTTACATTTCAGTGTTTAATCTACCAATTCACTGCCTGCCGCCCTTGAAGAATTACTTTCCTACGTTACACAAAAAAAAAATGGTAAGCTGGTAAAATTGTAATAGGGAATAACTGAGAAACTGACAAGTTCATAGTTACTAGGCATCTTATACAAAAGAGGACACACTCAGGAATGCAAAACCCCTATCCCCCCTTAAAATGCACCAAATAATCAGCAAGCAGTGCATTACATACATGCCTCCATACCTCTCAATCTCTTAGTACAAGAACTCTGGAAAAAGCCTGAAACAGTGGGGAGGGTGGCAAAACAGGGACAGATTATAAATATTGCTCTTGTAGACTTAGAACGTTGCTAAAATAACATCATTTTCTTAGCAGGTTTTTTCTGAAGGGCATGAAGAAACTCAAATGTATGACATTTAGTTAATTCAATCCTCAATGATTTGCCAGAAAACCACAAATTGTATGAAAAATAGGTCAAAAATATGAGGCAAAAATCTGGACAGTTGAAATGTATGCTCATTACCATATGGGCATTTGCTAAAATTATCATAGATCTCCCAGGAGGCAATGTTGTGAATGGGACCCAACAAAAATACAATCAGAGTAGAAGTCTTTGTGGGATATGTGCCTTCTACAAAAATATTGTAGAATGTTTTGCAGAGTGACCATACCCTAAATACATGCAAGGCATCTGACCCTAACCCACAACTAAAACAGGACAAGTATCACAATAAAGAAAGGAAAAAAAAAACAATTTTCAAAATGGGGCACTTACTTGTCAGCCCTAGGAAAACAAGTCAAACTGCTGGACTGATGATGCTTTACATGCAAGACACAAACTACACTGCGGCAAGAAAAGTACAGTTTTGTACCTACCATAAATGTAGATGTCCGATAGATATGCAACTGCAGTCATAACATATGGGTTGTCCTGCCTCAGGCAGCCCTCGGTCGGCCGGATTCCAAAGTCTGGGTCCGACGTCGGCTGATGTCGCATTTCTCTCTGACGTCAGAGCGGCTGGAGTACATAAGCATCAGCCAACGCCATTTTCTTCAGTGTTTCTTGCCCCAGATGCCAGGTGCCCTCCAAGGAAGGCTGTAATCAATTTGGAAGACAAAAACAGGATTCCAGACAAATAAGTAAGCAATAAACAGATACACCATAACAGATATCCCCAGCTAAGAGAAACAAGGATAGGAGTGGACCCTAGGCATAGAGGGGTATGGAGGGAGGGAAAATCCGACTGCAGTTACATATCTATCGGACATCTACATTTATGGTAGGTACAAAACTGTACTATGTCCTTCAAGAATGCAACTGCAGTCATAACATATGGGTAGAATACCATAGCTTAGCTGGGGGAGGAGGAATGCTCTAGGAAAAAGATGGTGTGGCAATCAAATCCTGCAGGACTGCCGAAGCAAAGCCTGCTCTGGATCTGGAGTATAGAGGGAGATTGTAGTATTTGGAGAATGTATGCACGGAGCTCCATGTAGCAGCTTCTAGAATGTCCTTTGTAGGCACCCCTCTTAAGAATGCTGTAGAGGTGGCTGTAGCTCTGGTGGAATGTGGTCTGACATTGGCTGGAACAGTCTTCCCATGAAAGGAATAACAAAATCTGATGCAATGTCCAATCCATTTTGAAATAGTCTGTTTTGAAATGGCTTTTCCTTGTACTGCAGGGGCGTAAGCTACAAAAAGTTGTTCAGACTTCCTACTGGTCTTGGTTCTGTCCAGGTAGTATCGAAGTTGTCTGTGAATGTCCAAGGTATGTAACAGTCTTTCCCCTTTGTTCTCAGGATTGGGAAAGAAAGCAGGCAGATGAATAGCTTGATTTAAAGAAACCCTAGATACCGCCTTTGGCATAAAAGTAGGGTTGGTCCTTAAGGAGACTCTGTCTCTGTGAAAGATTATGAATGGTGGTATTGCCATTAGGGCCTGTAGTTCCGAAACCCTTCTTGCTGAGGTAATTGTCAACAGGAAAGCTGTCTTCCATGAGAGAAATTGTAAGTCGACTGAAGCTGCTGGCTCAAATGGAGGTAGAGTCAGTTTTTCTAGGACAAAGTTGAGGTCCCAGGCTGGCACTGGAGCCTTTCTTGGTGGCTTAATGTTCTTGATTCCCCTGAGGAATTGCCTTAGCAAAGGATGTGAAAAGACAGGTGGATCAGTGTTATATCTAGCTGAAATAGCTGAAGCATATATCTTTATGGAAGAATATGAGAGTCCATTCTGTAGCATATCTGCCAAATATTCCAGGATGAGTGGGATGTTCAATAATGATGCATCATGTCCCTTTGCTGGTATTCCAAATGCTGAATCTCTTCCATTTTGCCAAGTAAACCTTTCTGGTGGATGGTCTTAGAGCCTCTGTTAATATCCACTGAACTTCCTTGGAGAGAGATAGATTGAGGTTATTCATGGGATCTCCCAGGCTGTTAGCTGCAGTGTCTGAAGGTTTGGATGCACTGTTTTGAAGTTGTGTTGAGTCAAAAGTAGGGGCCATTGTGGAAGGGCCCACTTCTTGGTGTGACATATGCTCCGTAGTAGTGGACACCAGTGTTGTCTTGGCCAGTCTGGAGCTATTAGGATCCCCTTGGGTCTCTCTGCTTTGATCTTTAGTAATACTGTGGTCATCAGTGGCAGAGGTGGGAATGCATATATTTTTAGGAAGTTCCAGTTGAATGAAAGAGCATCTATTTTCCAAGCTTGTGGATGGTATGTCCTTGAGCAGAATTTTTGTAGATGATGGTTGAGGTGAGAGGCAAATAGGTCTACTTCTGGCCTGCCCCATGTCGAAGTGAGTTGTGTGAAGATCTTCGGATGTAACCTCCACTCGTGTGGATCTGTGAAATTCCTGCTTAGTCTGTCCACCAGCACATTGTCTTTGCCTGGAACAAACTGGGATTGTAACTCTATGTTTAGGCTTAGTGATTTTTCCCAAAGATTCATTGTCAGTCTGCAAAGGGGGTAAGAATGGGTGCCCCCTTGCTTGTTTATATACCACATCACAGTGGTGTTGTCTGTCCGTATCAGTAAATGGCCTTGCTGAAGTTGTTGCCAAAAGGCCTCGATGGCATGCATTACTGCCAGCATTTCCTTTTGGTTTATATGCAGATGTGTTTCCTTTGGAGACCATTGTCCTTGTATACATCTGCCTTCCATGTGCACCCCCCATCCAAGGTCTGAGGCGTCTGTGGTCATGGTCTGTGTTATCTGTGTTTTTTTGAATGACATACCTGTGTTTGCCTGGCTTACCGAGGCCCACCATAGGAATTCCTTTTGTAGGCATGGAATGAGCGGTATGGTTGTCTCTAAGTTGTTGCTGTGCTGAGACCATAGGCTTTTTAGGTACCATTGAAGCTTTCTCATGTGTAGTCTTGCTAATGGAACCAGGAGAATGCAGGATGCCATGTAACCCAGGGCCTGTAGGAATCTCCTTGCAGTCATCTGGGTGAGTTTTGCCAAACCTTTGAAATAATGAGTTAACTTCTCTTGCTTGTCTTCTGTCAGGTAAGCCATTTGAGAGGCTGTGTCTAGTTTGGCTCCTAAGAAGGTTATTTGCTGGGATGGTTGAAGTCTTGACTTTTGGAAGTTGACTGTGTATCCCAGAGCCTGAAGTAATCGTATGACATAGTTCAAGTTTTTTGTCAACATCAATTTGTCGTCCGCTTGTATGAGGCAGTCATCCAGGTACGGGTAAATTTGGATCCCCTGGAGCCTGCAATGAGCAATTACTGAAGCCAGGCATTTTGTGAATACTCTGGGCGCAGTAGATAAGCCAAATGGCAATGCTGAGAATTGATAGTGCTCTGGCCCTGCAAGAAATCTGAGGTATCTTCTGCAACTGTGTCTGATAAGGACATGCAGGTATGCCTCCTTGAGGTCCAGAGTAATCAGCCAAGACTCCTTGCCCAGCATGGGAAGGAGTTGCTGTAGAGTCAGCATTTTGAACTTTGGTACTATGAGAAAGGTGTTTAATGCGGACAAATCCAGTATTGGTCTCCATTGAGTTTCTTTTCTTGGAACTAGGAACAGTCTTGAGTAAAACCCCTGGCCTTGTTCTTGTTGTGGAACTCTTTCTATTGCTTTTATCCGAGCCAGCAGAGAAATTTGCTTGATAGCCTCTGCCCTCTGGTTTTGTGGTAGGTTTGGCATGCCTTGTTTTCTTGGTAAGGTATGAAAATGTAACCTGTAACCTTGGTCTATAATGTCCAAAATCCATTTGTCCTTTGTCAATCTGTGCCAATTGTCTGAAAACAGAGATAATTTTCCACCCAAGGGAGCTTCTATTTGTTCCTTGGTAGGTGGAAGTAGAGGAAAGTCATTGAGATTGTGGCTGTGGGGCAGGGGAAACCCCTGTGTCACTTCTTTGGTTTGCTGGCTGCCATTGTCGTCCCCTGTAAGGACCTCTGTATTGTCCTCTTCCTCGGCCACGTCTGTTTTTACCCCTTTGAAATTTTTCAGGATTAGGAAAGGACCAGTTTTCTGAAGGCCAATTCCTACTGAATCTGGGGGGCTGAACCTGGAGGAAATCTTTAACCGTCTGCACTGATTTTGCTTTTTCCTCATTGGACTTTAACACATCTTTAGCATTAGCACCAAAAAGCTTGTTCTTTTCCAAGGGTGCATCCAGAAGTTTTGCCTTAACATGATCTGGTAGAGGTTGTTCTTTTAACCATGCATGTCTACGAATGACTGCCCCTGTCATAGCTGCCCTACATGAAGCTTCCAGTGCATCATATCCACACTGCAGGAAGTGATTGCTGACTTGCTGAGAATTATGTACAGCTTCCTGCAAAGACTTCCTGTCTAAAGGATCAGGAGAGGCCAATGTTTTCTGTAAATCATCTAACAGGAAATCCTGATATTGTAACATATGAAAAAGGCAAATCAAAGCTCTCATAGATAAAGTAGTGGAGGTGTAGACCTTTTTCCATCTCTCTAATGACCTAGCTTCCCTGTTGGAAGGCAAGGGATTTTTAGAGGTGGAAGCTGAAACACCTTTAGGTCCCTGAGAAATAGTTTCTAAATCAACAGTATGGGCCCTGAATAAATGGGAATGTGTTTCTGGGACCCTGTAATACCTGTCTGGCTTGGCTGGAGCAGGAGGAAGAGAATCAGGGGTAACACTGGAGTCAGAATATAAATCATCCAAAACATCAAGCACAGGAGGAATAGCTAAGGGCCTGTGCTGGGGCTTTTTAAGGAAAGTTCGAAGGCGCTTTCTGGAATAAGAATATTCCTGGCCTCGCCACTTGAAATGTTCCCTCATGGTATGCAGAACTTCCCCAAAAGAAATATCCTCAGGAGGGGAGGCCGAGGGGATGGAATCCTCTGCATCCGAGTCCTCATAGGTCTGGAATAGCTCTTCCTGGCCATCGGAGTGGACAGAGTCCTCAGAATCTTCATCTGAAGGGATAGGGTCAGAGGGTTCAACCCGGGGCCTCTTATCAGGAGGAGGCTGGGATCCTCTCTCAGGATGGGCCTGTGAACCTCTAATCATAGAAATTAAGTCTGCGGCCATAGTCATGATTTGTGACTCTGGAGTAGGCTGAGGTAAGGCTTTAGCAGTAAGGTGCTTGGTCTTGCTGGCTGCCTTAGCCCGAGTGTAGGCCTTAATAGACATGGCCATAGGAGGCCTGGCAGCTCCACGTGCAGGAGTGACCTTATCTACAGCAATGGTCTCGGGCATTTCCTCGGTTTCAGTATCCGGAGGAAAATCTATAACTGGCGTCGGAGTGGTATCCGGTATCGGAGTCGTCGGTAATGCGGTGTCTTCGGTTCGGAGCGGTGGAATAACCGTCTCAGGGGGAACCGGAGCACTCGCGGTAGGTTTTGGCATGGAGTCAGTGGTAGACGCGGGCCGAGGATGTCGGTCCCGGTCTTTTCGTTTCTTGGGAGTTTGCGATGTTGGAAGTTCCGACGGCATTGTATAATCAAATTTTTCGCCGAAAATATCTTCAGCGAACTCCGCCCGGCGCCTGAGAGTGTGCTTATTGAAGCGAGCACAGGCGACACAGGCCGAGACGTCGTGGTCTGGGCCAAGGCAAGGAAGACAGTAAGAGTGGAAATCCTTATGAGGTATTTGTTTACCACAAGAAAGACAATTGTTAACTTTTTCAGTAATTTCTGACATCGGCTGAGGCAAGAAAAGGTCCCCAACGGGGTACTTAGCTTTTTTGATGACTTCGGATCGAAGAATACAGGAGCTGACCGACCGGCACTTGCGAACTGCTTCTGCTTCGGGCACCGCGCGGCAAGAAAGACTGAAGAAAATGGCATCGGCTGATGCTTATGTACTCCAGCCGCTCTGACGTCGGAGAGAAATGCGACATCAGCCAACGTCGGACCCAGACTTTGGAATCCGGCTGACCGAGGGCTGCCTGAGGCAGGACAACCCATATGTTATGACTGCAGTTGCATTCTTGAAGGACATCAGTGTTGGCATCTGAAGGTGGAAGGGTGCAAAGCTCTGTAGGTTTATGACTACTAGGTTTATGACTACTGCACAAGTGATCCCTATGATGAACATCACACAGCTACTAGGTTGTGCTCAGATTGCAGTTCTTAATAATGTTCCTGTCTAGAGATGGCAACAATAGTGTGTAATCATGTGCCTGTTACATAAATACTACTATTTCAGTGGGAGTAGAACTAAAGGAATAAGCACACCCTTTAATAGGAACAGATAAATACACCAATAAAGTAGCTGGGACCTACAGGTAGTCTGCAATTACCTTGCAAAGAAAGGCCTCCATAAGACAGAAGGTGGGAGGAGAAAGTAGACTTGATTAAAAAAAAAGAAGGGACATTGCAAGTCTCATCTTAGAGTGTCCTAAATCAGTTGGCTAATAAAAAAACATAAGTCCAAATCAGAATTTTAAGTGCTGCAGAGAGTTCTTTGTTCTAAAACATATTAAGCTGCATTAGAGGTAAACAAAGAAAAGAAGCAACAAATAAATTTAATACACACATGTCCTGAGGGCCACATGTGGAAGAGTTGTAACAGAAGGCTGCTATCTCTTCAGATCTCATATCTAGGTTATAATAAACCCTGACCACTAAAGAGGTGGTCCTACAAAGCTTTGCACCCTTCCACCTTGTGATCCATCTGCTAGGTGGTGTAGATAGCAGGGTATGAACCATACTGTACATCACCTGAACCTGTTGAAGCTTTACATTATTCGATGCACTCTAAGGGGGTTGCTGCTGTTCCATATAAACTTATTTAATCAGCAAACAGAACTGCATAACACAAACCTAGTTTCACAAGCATATTGCTGATTGTAAAGGTATGAAGAAATGTTGCTTCATACTGGTATGAATCTTAATTCTGTCTCATCTCTCATGTTTAAACTCATTCATCTTTGCTAATAATTGCTGTTCATAAACAAAGCATGTGCTTATCAAAGCAGTACTGTCAAGACTTACATTAAAAGCAAAACATAAAGAAGATGGCCTAATATTGTTCAGCTCCAGCAATACAGAATAACTGGGTTCCCTTATACACTTAGCAATTATATATAATCAGAAAAAAGGCAGAGAGCACAGCTACATGTAAAAAAAACACCAGTTTAAAAATTCCACTTTTTGCAGTTACAGGCATTCTAGATGCTGGTCTTGGCAAATTCAGCAGGAAACCATTTTTCTTGGATCCCCAGATTATATTCCATTTTCCAGCATTAAGGATAAAAGAAGATTTAATGAGATCAGCTACTTCTAAACTGAGTAAACTTGGTTCTGGTTCATCTGAGCTTGGTTTCTTGGACCTTGCCAATAGTTTTGTAAATTATCTTTCTGAAATCTGTCAAATGTGAAAACCACAAATGACAAACCAGCAGTCAAAATATTGCATTCTGAGTTGCATGGGAGAATGACCACTATTTTGTGCAGGATTCAATGCATCATTGAACCATATTTTGAAAATGTTGTCTCAAATGGCTGGGTGAAGGGCTTTACTTCACATTTTATCTTGGTATCTTTCACCCAGGACAGGTTTAGATTTTTATAACATTTTTTTGTTGCAGGGTTAAGTCTCTGCAGACTGATCTTAAAAGAAAATGTTTTCATTGCTATGCCCTTAGTCCACTTGTCCCTAGAAAGTACAGTACCTTGCACACAGACAGCACTGATATCCTTATGTATTTTCATTTTGTATGCATATATTTTCTTTACTTTGGCAAGACCTATCAAATCCTTATTGTTAAAGGCCTACAAACAGCCCTGCAGGTCTCCATTAGAATGTGCTTTTATTATACTTTTGTGACCCCCTCAAACCCAGAAATTGCAGTGATGTGCTGCTCTTCCCTCCCATCACAGACAAGTCTGTCATTACAGACAGTTACTTGAATCCAGCTCACCATAACATGCCTGCCCTTTTGTCACAGAATTTATTTCTGAAGGAAAAAAAGTTCTTCTTCACCTGAAGAGTAGGAATACTGTTTTGACTTCTCTAGCTTTGCCTTTAGCCAGTAACATCATCTTAATCCATATGTCAGCCAATTGTAAGACTGTAGTCTTACTCTGTCTGAATTTAAGGGGCACAGTTTATCTTGGTCTGAAAGAACAATACTAGATAGTTTATCAGCTATACTGAGGTAATCAGCTGTGTATAAACCACAGAAACAGTTCCTTTTAACTTTAATGCAAATAAATAAATAAATGCACTTATACAAAGTAACACAATGCTTTTCTGTTTGTTAAACTTGCAAGTGGACTGTTTCAAAGATCTTGTCAATTGATTACCCAACACCACAAATGCAACATAAACAATATATTGCAGTGCTGATGGTTACAAAAAATAAAAGACTTGATAATATGCATAAGCAAAGGGTGGATATCACTTTAAATAGGCGCATGGTGAAATAAAAAAAAAAAAACTTCCTTGTGCATTATACAGTACTGAGGACGTGGTTAACTTAGCAAAACATAAGGAAAAGTGCTAGCTCAATGTTGAGAAAACGAAGAAATAGTTGATGAATTTACTGTAGCAACATCTATATGCAATGCAGATGCATAAAGAAACAGTGCCATTTTTAAAGATGTGAATTCATTACACACACACACGCTTTCTCTCTCATACACAAACAATTTAAATTACACACACACACATTCTCTCTCATACACAAACAAACGATTTAAGTTACATACACACACACACACACACACACACACACACACACTTACTTACTTTCTTTCTAAACCAAACGGCCACATGCAAACACATGGACTTAACTCATCACTTAAAATAACTGCTGGCTTAAATTCCACGCGGAACTTCAGAATGTATTTAAATCCACGTTAGCTTCATGATGCACACATAAAGGAGAAGACTCTTATATCACGCATGCTGTGATGTTAAAGCCTCCTGGCCAATCCGCAACTGTAAGTGGGAGGGCACTCGGCCTCCCCCTCTCCCAATGGTTCAGGCGCCCTTGAACAGGGTGCTGAGAAGAAATCAAAAGTTATGCTAACTAAAATAAATAAATAAATAGATAAATAAAAATTGCGCCCTTTTCAAAGCCGGCCTGTACAGCGCACTAGGCGGTCGCCTAGTTCGCCTATGCCTAAGGCCGGCCGTGGTGGTGCCTTAAGTTCTATATGTGGGCAATCTATGGCACCCAGTACTTTAGGGTAGTGTGTTACACAGTAGAACTCCTGCATATTTCTGGCCCTCCCCTCAGGAGTACAAGGAAAGTATATGTAGTTACTGGCATGTTGGAGCATAGCATTCAGGAATTGTTGGAGAATCCTGGATGCTGATGCCTGTGACACCCCCAGCATGTCCCCCGTTGGTCTCTGAAAGGTACCTGTAAGTAAAATGCTACACATACCTTTATCTCCATGGCCCTGGCTCTAAGCTGAAGATGACAGAGGTCACAGATTTCCTGTAGTATGTCCCTAGCTGCCCTATAGAGCTCTGCAATTTCAACATAATGCAGATTGTGAAAAGTTAAATGGGGCCTAAAATCTCTCCTCATTCTTGACCTAGCCCTATTGGTATAGGCTTCAGCATATTGCACATACAAATGATTCAAAGCAGCAGCAGCCCCTAACTTCTTTCTATGTAGACCCTTATCTGCGGCTGTATTCCAAAAGGTTTTGGAATTCACAGGGAAAACCAGCACCGAGTCTATACATTTGCTTTATAGCTTGTTGAATAGCTGCACTTTGTTGAATAGGTTGATTAGCATGCAGTTTAGCTGCTTATGTTGTAATTAGTTTGCCACAGTGTTTACCTTGTTTGTGCAGCTCTACACAATGTGTATCATTACTTACAGAGTCCAAAACAGTGCGCTACCATGCCTCGCACATGGTGGAAATGAACCATGTAGGCTTTATTGAATCCGGCTGATGATTTTTTCCAGTAGTTCTCTATACTTGTCGCAACAAGTCTGTGCTTTCCAGTTTTCTTTCTTTTTTCTAGCCATCCTCTTTGTAGGGGGAATTCAATAAAGCTTACATGATCTTTTTACCCAAGAGCAGGAGATTTTAAATTCAGTAAGTCACTTGAAGAGGTGTGCACCCTGTAGAAACCATGAGTAACCCTTCAGACACCATGTAAACATCATGGCATGCTAAATGGAAGCAGGGAAAGAGACTGGAGTGATTCAACACGGCAGGAGGCAATCGTGTAGGCTCCATGTTACTGTTCAGCTGTATTCAAAAACTTTTCAAATACAACCACAGAACCAAGCTTCTCAAACCTGTTATAGCTGAAATTCCTAAACACAGCCTGACAAAATGGGGGGGGGGGGGTGAATGGTGCAAAAATAGGGACAAATTTTAAATATTGCTCATATAAACTTTGAAAGCTGCTAGAACAGAGTTTTTGTTAACATGCAGTTTTCGAAGAATTGTGAAGTCTGAAACTCAAACATATGTCATTATTTGGTGACTTCAAGCCTCAGATTATCCCACTGATTTGTCAGAAAAACAAAAAGTTTATGAGGAACATACCAAAAATATGAGGCAAAAATCTGTCTGAACATTTGATAGGTAGGCATGGAACTGCACTACAGGGGCATTCCTCTCAACCTCTTAGACCAATGATGGTGAATGTATGACATGTGTCAAAGGCAACATGCCATGCTGCTTTCGGTGACACACCAGCATTCAGCAATGCCCAAGTTACCAAAGAAACTGAATGAACAAAAATATAAGAAATATGTAACCTTGCACTTATCTATTAAAACTCATCAACAAAAAAAGTCATTAATTGATGTTAATCAAAGCAGATGCAATGTGTTCCATATTTTTTTCATTTCAATTCAAAATTGCTATTAAGAGTAGGGCAATTTTTTTCTGCATTGTTTTAAGCACAATTATCAGTGCACATATTTTCTCTATTGTAAGTCACTGATTTTTCTTTTACTTTTATAATATATAGCAGCACACATGATTGGACTATATTTTTTGAATACATAAATATGTAAAAAATTGTTTCTGTTTTGTTTGGGAGGTGATGACACACCACCAGCAGAGTCAAGACAGGCATTGTCCAAATTTTTGGCACGCCGAGCCCAAAAGGTTCACCATCACTGTCTAAGACCATGAAAACTGGAGGAAAAACATCAATAATGGGGTAGGAAAGGGGCCCAGAACTAGGGATACTTTTTAAATATTGCACCTACAAACTTAGAAATTCGAGAGGACACCTGCTTTACAGAAAGCAGCTTAGCTGCCACACCCCCAAAGCATAGTACACATCATAAGTCTAGCAGATATCTCAACATCTGAGAGCAGGTAATCTGGACAAAGCCATGAATAATGGAGTGAGGAAAGTGGCCAGAACTAGGGACACTTTATAAATATTGCTCTTACAAACATACAAAATTGAGAGGATACTGGCTTTGCAGAAAACAGCTATACTGTCACGCCCCCAAAGGAATGGTAAATATCCTAAGTCTAGCAGACCTCTCAACCTCTTACAGCAGGAAATCTGGACAAAGCCATCTATAATGAGGTGGGGAAAGGGGCCAGAACTAGGGATACTTTTTAAATATTGCACCTACACACTTAGAAAATTGAAAGGACACTGGCTTGCAGAAAGCAGCTTAGCTGACATGCCTACCAAGGAACAGCACACATAGTAAGTGTAGCAGACATCTCAACCTCTTAGGGCAAGAAGGCAAAGGCATAAAAAAATGGGGAAAAGGCCCATAATTAGTGTAACAGTTGAAATCACTACTCTGAGAAACTTAGAAAATTAATAGAACCAGAGGTTTGCAGCAACTACCTTTATCTAATGGCATTATTTATAAAAGGTAAGACATGTTTTCTTAATGTCATTGTACAACAGCAATAATCCACAACTGAACATGGGTAATGCTGGATGTACCCATCTCTATCATAGCTTAATCAGAGAAAGCAGACTGGTTAAAACTCACAGTCTTAATACTCTGCATTAACTGTCAGATGTTAGCAGACATTAAATAATAAGTTGAATCTAAACATCCAATTTAGAGCTCAGACCAAATTTTCCTACATGAATAAAATGATAGTTACTCCGAATACTTATATTTGGTTTATTAGTATGCATAACGTCATGGAGAACATGTTTTACAATTGTTGGTTTAGTCAAAAATTTGAATTTTGAAGAAATACTGTTAGACTTAATACGTCATATCTTCTATAATGCCTGCCAACTCATACTTAAGTGGCACTGTCATTCCAATTATGTGTTTGCATAAAAAACTAAGAAAGAAAAAACTCTCTTCATATTCTTATTCAGATTACCATTAGCTTTTCATAGTCTTACCTTCAGTATTTCACATTTGTACACTTCCTCCTATTATCCTCAAAAAGTATCAATATTAGTAGAAAACAAATTCATAAAAAATTATTAATAATGAGTTTCTTACTGTTGGGATTGTATTCAAGATTAATCTTCTCTTCTGTGGCATTTTTATCCTCCATGTGATCTTTTGTTAGTTCATCACAATCTGTTTTTAAGTACTAGTAATAATTTCTCTGGAGAAATTTTGTATCCTTCATATACATACATATATATATATATATATATATATATATATATATATACATACATATATATATATATATATATATATATATATATATATATGGGTCTACTACTGTAGATCAAAATTACACTATTTTGAAATACGACAGTAGTGTCCCACTAACACGAAAGTGCACTTCTACGAAAGTCACTAAGTCGAATGGGACATTTCCTGCACTGTGGTGCAGTAGTGACGGACCTTAGGGTTAGGGCTTCGGTTAAGGATAGTGGATAGCTAGTAGGGCTATCCACTATCCTTAACCCATGCCCTAACCCTAAGGTCTGTGACTACTGCACCACAGTACAGGAAATAGGTCCATAACTACTGCTCAGTGGAGGAAATACAATTTCCTGCACTGTGGTGCGTTAGTCATGAACCTTAGGGTTAGGGCTTGGGTTAAGGATAGTGGATAGCCCTACTAGGTATCCACTATCCATAACCCAAGCCCTAACCCTTTGTTCATTCTAGTGACTTTTGCGAAAGTGCACTTTTGTTGAAGTGCACTTTTGCATTAGTGGGACACTACTATCGTATTTTGAAATAGTGTAATTTCAATTAGGGTAGTAAACCCATATATACGCACACTAAAATAACTATAAATGTTACTCATAAAAAAAAATACAAAACCATAACAATAAATGTTATTCATTCAAAACCACTGAAAAATAATCTACAATTTTTACATACATCCAATTTAACAAAATTAAAAAATGTCTAAATTACCAAATCAGAAAATAGATTAGATGACATTAGTATTTAATAATTTAACACTGAGATATAAAGTAAATCGTAAAGATTTTGTTGCAAATACTTTACAGTGATTGATTTTTGCTAGTTAATTATTTTAAATATTGTTTGCCAATTAA
Source organism: Protopterus annectens (assembly GCF_019279795.1). Taxonomy (NCBI): domain Eukaryota; kingdom Metazoa; phylum Chordata; order Ceratodontiformes; family Protopteridae; genus Protopterus; species Protopterus annectens. The sequence continues at coordinate 1,694,091,306 of NC_056744.1, read as the reverse complement.
GTAATACTTAATACTAAGTTAAAACTCTGGTAAAGTCTAAGAGCCCCAAAGTGTTTATTAGCTATACAATTTTTTTTCCAATTGATAGTTTTAATATTTAGCCAAGTGCGATTTATATATATATATATATATATATATATATATATATATATATATATATATATATATATAATATATATATATATGTTTCCTCTCTCTTTAATAGTAATTGAAGAGAAATGCAAAATATATAACTTCCAATTAACCTTTTTTGTTCCTGGGTTTGATGATTCAATTTTATCATAATTTCCATAATCTTTGCACACACTTACATGACAAAATTCTGAATAAGGTCTGCATTAATTTCTCCATAAGCTTCACAATTATTTCACAATTTGGGGTAGTAAGTAGTTTAACCAGTGTAAAATAAGCATTATTAATTATCTTTGAGTACAATATAATTTTTAAGGGGGGAAACTTTTGACTTAGTTTGATGAATATTTTTATGATCAACCACAATTAAGTATAAGTATTTATTATTATAGCAATAACTGACAATGTCAGTGTGGTATATTGAATATTTACCCATGGTTGGAGTGGTTTAATCATGAGGGTGATGCCCAAGTGATAAATAAAAACAGCCATGGTAAATCTTCGATATACCACACCATGGTGTCATTTACTGCTATTATATAATGACATTATTTAAGAATAAAAATACTTACTTTTTTTAAATAATGTCTTTGTATAATGGCACCATGGTGCTCTTCCACATTTTCTCCGGTATCGTGGGGCTTTCCTGACATACTGCACATGCGTATGGGGACAAGCGTTCCCATACTTACCCAGTACACGAGTGCTGTGTAAATGAAACAATGGAGAAATGAAGATCTCCACTGCTTTTTTTTTTAATAATTAAGAAAAAAAGAAACTGGGAGCCTTTTAATGTTTGGGAGAGATGGGGCAGAGAAAATGAAAGGATAATCAGGGATGTTTCTTTAGTTTTGAATAATGTACCTGATTATCCTTTTATTTTTCTCTGTCATTTCCCTCATTCATTTGAGGTATTTGGGTTTTGTAAATTTACTTAAAAAAAAAAGAAAGAAAAGTAAACATTTTATTGGATATATTTATGGAAAAAAGTCCGAGTGACTGGACCTTCTTCCATTGGTGCATTCTTGGATTTACAAGAGGCATGCTCGTTGGACTGACCAATCATTGTGCTCCTTTCTGAATATTAATGGACAGTTATTGTATAATAAATTTGTTATTACATACTAGTTTATTTTCAGTTAAAATTTGCAATAATTTTAATATAAATTTTATGGGTTAATTTGTAATTGAATAGAAATTTAGTATTTATAAGACAAATCTGCTTAATTACAGGAACTGTGAAACATGATGTTTTTAATAGTAAGAGAAATCCACTAGATCTCTGAAGTTGGTCTAGTTTACTAAGTCATTCTGTGCAAAGTTAGTAGTTAGTTATGTATACTTTGCATGGTTGCTGGGGATGAGGAGAAGGGGGTAGGGTTTCTTTTTCTCATTCTTTCTTTGGGTTGTTATGTTAATTATTACATTATAATGTACTGTTGTTTCACAAAATTTGCTATTCAAATATACTATGTTATGAAACTTTCACTACAGATTCTTTAAAAAAAATGGCTAACATGGTTTGCGGCCAGCATTTAATAAGTTAACAGGGCACTACAAAGCCACACTCTTCATCTATAGTTACTCTGATAAATGTGATCAAACAGGTACCATGTACAGGGGTCTATGTAGAGCCTTTGACTGAGAGGATTATGACTTCTTCTACAAGCTTTGAAACCACAGCTGTAACATGGTTTGGAAGCTATGTACCTAACAGACAATAACAATATACTTAATGATGCACATTTGTAACCCAAAGGGCTCCACTTGGGGCACCATTCTGTTGTATTTGCTCATAAACTCTATTTATACTGGTCTACAACAACTTAAGATGATCATGTATGCAAATTATCTTCTTTTACTCACTGAATCAGAAAATATATCTTAATCTCCAAAAGCTTCTACGAATCCAGATTTCTCCTCTGTTCTTGGTTTTATACCTACAAATATACAGTTAACCCTAAAAAAAGACCAATACTATAATATTTGGATCACTGCATTGCCTTTCCAACAGTAAACCATCAAATCTTAGAGAACCACGGAATATTAAAATTAACTCTGTACAAACATATAAAAAGCTAGGCATGCAACTCAATGAAAAACTCTCTTTCACCCATCATATAGAAACAATTATCACAAAAGGTCCTTAAAGTAAATGCTCAACCTCTCCAACAGTTAACTTAACCATTTGGATGTTTTCACCCTACAATATTGTTCCAGTGTTGTTTAGGTATCGGAAACCTACTTCTACTTTATAAAACTTTCATTTCCTTGCCCTGGAATCAAATGGAGGGAGAGCCTACCCACTGTTTTAAGCTTAACTTCTCATATACTCCCACTGTTTTAAGCTTAACTACTCACATACTTTGGCATATGAATTTGTTTCTGCATGGCATAGCAAATCATCATCATCATCACCCCCCCTTTTTCCCATTTTCTACGTGGGGTCTGGGTGTCTTGTCAAAATTCACCATCTATCTCTCTATTCAGTGCCAATCTCCTGCCTTCTTTGACACTCATGCCTGACTGTTGCAGGTCTTCTCTCACACAGTCTATCCACCTCTTTGCTAGATAACCTTGTTTCATCTCGCCTCCTTCCTGTCTGTCCAAAATCTTCTTCACCAGATTGTCTTCTGCTCTTGGTATATATGCCAGAACCACCATAATATGATTTTACCTTTTTTGCAACTGGAGCTTTGACTTCTGCTCTTATGGCCTCATTTCTTTGTCTCCCAGTGTGCATCCTACCACCCTTCTCATGCACTTTATCTCCATCACCTCAACCTTCCTCAACTGCTCTGATGCACAGGTACCATACAGTAGTACTGGTCAAGCCACTGGTTTTGTACACCTTACTTTTTACCTTCTTTGGCATTCTTCTCTCGTATACTACACTTGCCATTCTGCGTCAGTTGGCTGTAAGTCCTCTGATTTCTAGCTTTGACCTTCTCATACAAACTTCCCTTATCTTCCTCCACCCTCCCAGATACTGCAAACTATTAACCTGCTCCACTATCTTTCCTTCTATCTCAATTTTCAACTTCTTCTGATCTGAACTATTTGCCACCAGTACAACTGTCTTATCTATGCTCAGTTTCATCCCACGTGCCTTCAGTTTTACATTCCATTCTCCTTTCCTTTTCTGGAGTTCTTACTCAAGAGTTTGTCTGCAATGATGCATCATCTGCATACAGCAACTTAATCTCTCTCCTCAGACCTGTTTGCTAATGTAGTCCATCATCAGTATGACCAGCAGTGGGCTCGGAGCTGAACCCTGGTGCTCATCCACTCCCACTGGGAACGCCCCCTGTGAGACCAAACACTTTTTGTATTAGAGTCATTGGGTCCTTATACATGGCCTGCACTAATTCTACTAATGTTTCTGAGACTTCAGACCACCGCAATACTGCCTACATTATTTTTCTTTTGACCCTGTCATTGGACTCTTTCCTCATCTCTAGCCTCGTCAACTATCTGTCTCACTAACCAAATCACCAGAGTAGAAACACGGCTGCAAAATAACGGCACTTTAAACTTCTATGTTAAAAAGGGAGAACTTTTTAATAACTGGATAAGCACTTTCACAATGACAATTACTTCATCAGATCACATTGAAATGAAGAATGCACAGCGAATACATACTATGATTGGCCAATGGCTATAAAGGCATTTCATTTTTGCACCAAGTAGTTAATTGCCAGGGACTTCAGATACTCTTGTGGATATATACATTTGCATAAAGTATCCCTGTTGAGCATGGCTGAGAGTTTAATACCTGAGGTGGAGTTGTCTTACAATCCGCAGTCAAATGACAAGGACTACAGAGGTGAATGTTTAGCTAATTTTTTGAAGTAGACTCAAACCCGGTACTTTTGGTCCAAAAGCCACCAGCAGGAGATGTCAGATGAAGAAATAGACATTACATCAATCTCCAATAAGGTACAGTCCACGTTTCTACTCTGGTAATTTGGGTGATGATACTGTCTAAATAAAAGGAGCAAGTGTCTCACGTCTTACTAATCAGGATGAAGAATTTGATCATACTTTACAAAATTTGAAATTGGACTTTGAGAACAGGGGTTACAGTTACCAATAGATAGAAGCAGCTTATGCCCAAGATAAAGCAGAGAGACAAGATAGAGATAAGCCATATTATTCTAACAGAGCAAGGACAAGGGTTAATGAAATAAAGGAAGATAATAGGGTTCCAGTAGTTATCTCCTATACACAGGATGTCAAACAGGTAAAGGATGTGTTCAAAAAAAAATTGGCATATTTTGCTACTGAGTGAGGAGACTAAAAATATAATGGGAGAATATCCCGAGTTTACTCATAAGAAAATGATGAGTCTTAAAACAACAATTATGTTACCCTAAGATATTTAGATGATTAGAGACCATACATAGGGGAACAAAAAAGTGTGGCAATTGTAATTACTGCCAGTATATAGATACGTCTAGATTTTATAGGCACCCAGGAACAGTTTTTTTGTGGGAGATCAGAGCACATGCGAGCAGTAACAGTAAGAACCTGATATACCTGGCTTACTGTACAGTCTGCTTTAGATTTTATGTGGGTAAGATGAATCGTCAACTGAAAGAGCGTATAAGAGACTACCTCTACTGTACTAGGAACGGGGATGACCATAGTGCCCTGGCCAAACACACTTTGCTCATGGGGGAGGACCACATTTTATGTTCCAAGTCCTGTAGGTACAACATATGAGCAGTTACATTAGCAAATGAACAGCAATGCTCCATACAATCCAATAAAACACATCTACTGCACCCAATTCCATCATCATTAAATCAAAACAACCAAGAAACTATGTGGCAGAAAATATTTTAAAAAAGTCCATGGCTGTGTCTGCCTGGGAAAAAAGGTAGTGCATACAAGCAATACTTCATTACATTTCAAAGACTGCTAAAGCTTTCCTGTCAACATGGGTCTGCAGATAAAAGGAGCACACAGAGGAAACGGTTAGCATTTCCTGAAATATTAGCTACCCTTCCCCCAAAGTAATGAAACCTGAACTCATAGACTAAAAGTTGCCCGAATGTAAACAAAAAGATCACACAACATACCATCCTAATCAAAACAGCACACAAGCAGATAATTTTGACACTCTCCCTTTAATGAGCACAAATTTTTATTTGAAGCTTTTGACAATTTTTCTTGTGGAAGCATTTTTCTTTCCTCTGATTTATCTCAATCATTTTATAAATCTTGTGTCTGGAAATTCTAGACTTTTTGCCTAGTAGTAAAAATACATAATTCTTTATTATCCTCAATAGTCCACTTCATTGTCTTTATGACTCTTCTGTGGCCTATCAGGTTTTGCAGTTTTTGTGGACTACTACTACCTTCCACAACGGGGGGGGGGGGGGGGATTCTCTCTAATTTCTCCAAGTTTTCTGGGTTTTGAATACCATGACAGGAATGGACCCCATTCCCAAGTCAAAGTATGATTAAAGTTCATGACATTATTATTGTTTCAATCTTTGATGTCAGCCAAAAGTGCTCTTCACAGCACCTGCAATGTACCCAGTAATGACTCCTCCTGAAATTCATGCAGGGTTACATCATGGATTGGTAACATGTCTAAATATGATTGTAGAATCTTTCTTATGAGACCCCTTGCTTCTACTACTATTGAAACTGTCTGGGTATCTTTCTTCCACATTGCTCTCGTTTCTGCCTGCAAATCCTGATATTTTATGACTTTGTGTCTCCTTGGTACAAAATACACTGTAGTCACTGGGTGTGGCAATTTCAACGAGCAATGCTACTTTTGTCTTTTCATGGACAACTATATCCGGTTTTCCAGCATCTATCTTTTGAACGGTTGGTAATGGGTGATCCCATGTGATGTAGACTATCATTTTCTATGATGCTTTGTGGCTCATGTTTCCAATGTTTTTCCGCCACTTCAGTACTACAATGTTTGCACAATCCCCAGTGCGATAACCTTGTCACGTTATTACGCCTTTCGGTGTACAGTCCCTTCTGCCATTAGTATGTCACAGCCAGCAATGAGGCGTGCAACAGTTTCCAATTCAGTTTTACAAAACCTACATTTGTCTGTTTATCCCACATATTCAATGGACCTTGTAAACCAGCGTGTACGTGGCCCACTATCTTGGGCTGCCAATATTAACCTTTTATCTTTTGGTTTGAATTCACCTCTCCTTAACCATTCTTGATTCCTTCCTGATCAACATAAGGTTCTTCCAGAAGTTTTCTATACTTGCAACTATATTTATCCATTTCCTGCCTTCTTATCTGGTCCTTCACCTTACATTCTTTCTTTTGTTTTTTTGGCAACTCAGTTGCTGCCTGATTTTTGTCTACTTCTGGTTTGATTTCCATTCCTGCTTGATGCCAATATGCTTCTGCTGGATTAAGCACAGAAGTAGTCTTAGATTTACACTCCTCATCTTTCAAAACTTTCACTACATTTGGGTCTTGTGAGGTCAGCAGATATGTGTGCAGTCCCACAGTTGCAGATTTATACATGTAATCAATTACATGGAGGCCCATACCTCCTTTGGAATGAGGAATATATAATTTTGGTATGCAATGATTTTATAAATCATTTGGTGAGCATGAAGCATCCTTCCCGTTTTCCTATCTAATCTGTGCAACACATTTTGGGGCCAGTCAATCACTACAAAACTGAAGTTAGGACAGGGACAGCAAACTGGTTTATAGCTTGGACTTTGTTCCTAGATGTCAATGTTGTTTTCAGGATTAATTTAAATCTTCTAAAGTATTCCTTACTAAGTGTTATTTGCATTTATTCATGTTTTATTGTTGATCCTTCATCAATTTCCAAACATTTATACATCATGTTTATTGCTGTTATATCGCATGGATCTCTAGGGACAGTCCTAATTACTATGTTCATTTGTTTTATCAAACTTCTGACTTTTTGGGTTTTATTGACCTTCTGCAGTCTATTTCTTTCATTGATCTTAATATATCTAAGTCTATTAAAGAAGCTCTTCTATTAGCTCATTTTCTTCCAAACTGAGGGCACATCCCTTGTTTCCCATTTCCTGTAGGCATTCTATAGAATTGATTTCAAGGATCAATGCTACTTTTGTCTTCCTTTCTTGGGAGTACTATATCCAGTTTTCTAGCATCTATATTTTGAATGGTTGGTAATGGATGAACCCATGTGATGTAGACCATTTTCTACGATGCTTTGTGGCTCATGTTTCCAGTGTTTTTCAGCCACTTCAGTACCATAATGTTTGCATAATCCCCAGTGCAGCAGTCTTGCCACATTATTATGCCTTTTAGTATACAATCCTTCTGCCATCAGTAGGTCACAACCAGCATTGAAGTGTGTGACTGTTTCCAGTTCGATTTTACAAAACCTACATTTGTCTGTTTCTCCCACATTATCAGTGGACTTTGTAAACCAGAGTGTACATAGCCCACTGTCTTCAGCCAGCAATATTAACCTTTTATCTCTTGGTTTGAATTCACCTCTCCTTAACCATTCTTGACTTCATTCCTGATCAACAGGAGGTTCTTCAGAAGTTTCTATACTTGCAACTATATTTATGCATTTTCCACATTTCTTGCCTTTTGATCTGGTCCTTCACCTTTTATTCTATCTTTTGTTTTTTTGGCACATTCAGTTTCTACCGGATTTTTATCAACTTCTGGTTTGATTTTCATTCCTGTTTGACTTTGATATGTTTCTGCTAAGTTAAGCAGAAAAGTCATCTTAGATTTATTCTCCTCATGTTTCACAACTTTCACTACATTTGGGTCTTGTGAGGTCAGCAGATATGTGTGGAGTTCCACGGTTACAGATCTTTACATATAATCAGTTTCAAGGAGGCCTATCCCTCCTTTGGAACGGGGGATATATAATCTTGATATACACTGATTTTTATAAATCATTTGGTGAGCATGACGCATCCTTCTTGTTTTAATATCTAATCTAGCCAACACGGTTTGGGGCCAATCACGCCAAAACTGTAAGTTGGGCCAGGAAGAGCAACTTGGTTTACAGCTTGGATTTTGTTCCTAGATGTCAATGCTGTTTTCAGGATTAGTTTATGTCTTCTGAAATATTCATAAGTTTTATTTGCATTTGTTCATGTTTTACTGCTGATCCTTCATCAATTCCCAAGTATTTATACACTCACTCTTGTTCAAGTTCTTTTATATCACATTCTTGTCGCAAACTCAAACTGATGTTTTCCTGGTGCTGCAGTTTTCCTTCTTTAAAGGTTGCTTTTGCACATTTATCAAGACCAAATGACATTCTAATATCATCTGAAAAGGTTTTAACAACCTGCAGCTGTGCTTTCAGTTCCTTATGTGATGAACTATACAGTTTTAAATCATTGTCAAAGAGAAGATGAGAAGTCTTTAGACTTTGTTGTTTTCTAGGAGCCAAATTACAGCCATGGCCTAAGCTGTTAAGTAGACAGCTTAATGGGTTAAGGAGAAGGCAGAATAGCAAAGGTAACAGAGTCACCCTGGAATATCCCCCTTTGAATTTTTATCCCTGGGATAGTAATTTGTCCTTTATCATGATTTTAATTGCAAAGTAGTCTGCCATTGTTTCATGGTCACTGTAACATAGTCGATCAGTGTAGGATGTATCTTATACATTTTTAAGCACTCTTATCCATGAATGTGGGATACTATCGAATGCCTTTTTGCTGTCAATCCATGCCATACGTAAGATTCATCCCCTTTTTACAGTTCTCCACTATGACTTTAACATCAGATGATCCTTTGTTCCATATGACTTTCTTTTATTGCCATTTTGTTCTACTGCCATAATTGAATTTTCTTCTAAATGACTGTAAACTGTGTCGGCATCAATTCCCGTGTATAGTTTATACATCGTCGGTAGGCAAGTAATTAGTCTATAGTTTTTGGGGTAGCTTGCAGGTTCATTCTTAAGTAGGAGCATTGGTTTACCTGTTGTTAACCAGGTTGGTTTTAGTTTGGTATGTGCATATAAATAGTTCTTACTCATGGCTAAGTTTTCATGCAAAGATGTTAATACTTTTAACCAAAAGGTAGGTACTGCATCTAGGCCTGTGGTTTTACAATTAGAGGCTTTTCTAACTTTGTTTCAATCCCTCTGGCTGTTACTTCATCCCATTCCATCTCTTGAATCTTTAAACTTCTTATTCTTTTTTTTTTTTACTTCTTTTTATCCATTTACCACCTTTTTGTGTTCCACAGGATCTTCATAGGTACTTCTCCAAAATGCATCTATTTCTTCTTTTTTTTGGTGGTCTTAAAATTCCTTTTACCTTGTTTCCCAATTCCTTATAAAACTTTTTGGGGTCATCATTAAATTGCTTATTTTGTACTTTTTCTTTATATTTATCTGTGTATCGCCTAGGTTTTTCCGCCTGTGCTGAAATTTTTAGTTTGTTATTTACGATAGATCATGGTCTGTTCTGATACTGTGCATTGCTTTGATTACATCTTTCTTAGTATTTTGTTGAGCTATTCCCTCATTTATAGTCTTCTAATAGTGACACTTCTTGTCTTAATTGCTTTATATTTTTCTCTATTCGACACTTACATGATGTATTCAATTACTTCCCTTCCTTTGCCTCACTACCCTGTGTTCTTGCAGTAGGACATTACCAGTTATTAATTTAGCTGCACAGTAACATATCCTGTTTACTGATGTTATATCGCATGGATCTCTATGGAAAGTCCTAATTACTGTCTTTATTTGTTTTATCAGACTTCTGACTTTTGGGGTTTTATTGACCTTCTGCAGTCTATTTCTTTCATTGATTTTAATATATCTATCTTTGTCCATTAAATCAAGCAACTCTTCCCTTAGTTCATTTTCTTCCAAACTAGGGGCACATGCTTTGTTTTCCACTTCCTGCGAGTATTCCACAGAAAAAGTTCCATACCATCTTCCTGTGGCACCCTATCTTTAATTTCATCCTGTGCATCCATTGCTTTGTCATATGGGAACTCACTGGCCTATCACTCCTCCCTCCCCCATGTGAATCCTTTCATGTGTTATTAGACCCCCCCCTTTGTCTGAAACACTTATTTCATTCAGGGCATTTATATGGTTTCTTTTCTTTGTGAATTAACAGATGAACTCTGAGGTTACTAGTTGTTTTGAAATCCTTGCTGCATTCAGGACATTTATATGGTCTTTCCCCCGTGTGAGTCCTTTTATGATTTGCTAGAACACTGCTTTCTCTGAAACACTTATTGCATTCAGGACATTTATATGGTCTCTCCCCTGTGTGAGTCCTTTCATGTCTTACTTGAGTTCCCCTTCGTCTGAAACACTTATTGCATTCAAGACATTTATATGGTCTTTCTCCTGTGTGAGTCCTTTCATGAATTACGAGAGAACTTTTTTCTCTGAAACACTTATTGCATTCAGGACATTTATATGGTCTCTCCCCTGTGTGAGTCCTTTTATGATTTGCTAGACCACTTCTTTCTGTGAAACACTTATTGCATTCAGGACATTTATACGGTTTCTCCCCAGTGTGAGTCCTTTCATGACCAACTAGAGCACCTCTTTCTCTGAAACACTTATTGCATTCAGGACATTTATATGGTCTCTCCCCCATGTGAGTCCTTTTATGGCATATTAGATGACTCCCTTGTTTGAAACACTTGCTGCATTCAGGACACTTATATGGTCTCACCCCAGTGTGAATCCTTTCATGTGTTACTAGATAGATCCTTTGTTTGAAACACTTATTACATTCAGAACATTTATATGGTTTCTCCCCCATGTGAGTCCTTTCATGACTTACTAGAGCACCTCTTTTTCTGAAACACTTATTACATTCAGGACATTTATATGGTTTCTTTTCTTTGTGAGCTCGCTGATGTACTAATGGACTCTGCTGTACTGTAGAACTTTGCTCACATTCAGAGTTCATATTGCAGGTGTATCCTGGATGAAGCTGTGCTACAGGTTTAACAGGGTGCTTGTTGGAGCCCTTCAGAGTTTGAACAGAGTGCTGCAGGTTGTCTGTAGGATAACATACTAGAGATACTCCAAGTGATGACTGCTGACTCGTGCACATGATCCATTCGCTGCTCCCATTGCCTACAAACAAATTAAATTATTAGTACTGTATCACAATGCTGAAATGCATGTGTTTCATTTTATTCAACAGCACACATGCAGCTTTATTCATTTTAAATATTAGGAATTTATTTTCCATTTTTGAAATTATCATTTTCTGCTGCTATTAACATGATAAAAAGAGCAAAAACAATTCAGACTGTTCATTTATGAGAAGTTAGTCTTCTGCTAACAACCTTGAGATACACAAACAGCACAGAACAAAATAATTTACAAAAATCAACAGTTTTGAATATAAAACTTACCATCAAGCAATCATAACTACAGGCAAACCTCTCCACTTTTCCTTACTATTTGTTAAAGTCATACTGTAGCTGTACTGTAACTTTGCATGAAAACATGAAACAATGTTATGGGAGTCGAACATATTTATAGTATGGCATTTAAATGCACCATTCTGCACTTCCCTGGGTGGCTAAAATTGGTCCCTTTGCATTAGCAATAGTTGCCAAATTTAAATAAATAAAAAAATAAATAAACATACCTGCAAAATGTGAAACACATGATCTAATAACAATAGAAGAGCAGAGCACATTGAAATAGTAACAACTGGTCACAATGAAGTGCAACAATGTATTTAATATATGCAGATTACAGAGCATTACTTAATAAAAGTTTATACTGCTAAACGTTATTCAGCAACACATGAAACTGCCATGTCCTTTTTGGAAAAGGATTTTTGAGTGCGGAAATTAGCAACATATCTTATGGGGTGTGACACTTCAGTGGAATATCCAGAGAAAGTACCATTGCATACATTAACTACCTTAAAGGGACAATCCCAGGGATTTTTTGTTTTGATTCAGCCTTTGTTTACATTTCAGGTTTGCCTTTCTGAGCGTGCTCACCTTTGGCTGAGGGGGGAGGGGGAAAGGTCTCTGCAGGAAGTTTCAAAGGTGACAGCAAAATTCCATCTGAAATTGCAGTTGTACTGACAACAGCTTTCCCTGTGAGCCATTCATTACTTTAATCTGTCCATTTCACACATTCAGAAAAGCAGCCTTTCAGGTTTTTTACGACTTGACTGCTGCTGCTTCTCTACAAAGCACATCAGTAATGCAAGGTTTTTAAAACATTAGCAAACAGAGTTTTTTGCTTCTTTCATTTCATATTTTATTCTGTGGTGACTGTGAAAATTGGCCATCTACAATTTTATGACATGGCTTCTACCGATAGAAAGCATCGGAGTGAGGCAAACAATAGTGGAAACCATGTTACTCTTTCTTTCATTTCATGTTTTACTGTGTTCTGATTTTTGAATACTAGCCTGGTGCAGTAACTTTCTGACCTGCTAATAATTCCATAGAAAGCAAGTGTGTGACAGAAGGTTGGAGCATTAGTAGTCACACTCTTCTGTTCTTTTTTCAGCTTCTTGTTTGATATGTGCTCATTTCTGAATACTAATAGACAAATGGACCGTTTTTGTGAGCGAGCTGCTTCTACATCTCTAGAAGCATGACTGATGCAAAGTTTAAAATTTACTATACATGCATCTTTTCCTTTCACTTCATATTTTATTTTTGCTGATTTCCAGCTACTAGCCAAATGCACTTCCTAGTGTACATGCTACATCTTAGTCAGTTACTGGATTGTATTATGTTTTCAGCACTTGTTTTTCTTTTAAGCTTATATTTGTATGAATCTGTTTCTAATTCCACTGTTATTAAGATATAAACAAATAACTGAAATGACACTGTACAGCTTTTGCCATCATTGTAACAGTTTGCAGTACCTAACGAGTGTCTGATTCCTGGTCTGACAATGATTAGTCCTACATTGTAACTTTTAAACTGTTTCTGTTCCAACTTAATCACATAAGAGCATACTTCTCAATCTCTTAACACAAAAATCTAGACAAAGCCTAAAATAATAAGGAACAAATGCCCCAAAATAAAGACAAATTTTAAATACTGCTCTTATACACTTAGAAAGTTGCTAGAATAACAACACTTCTTACTGTGCATTTTCTGAAGGATATGAAGTCTGAAACTCAAATGTGTGTCATTATTTAGTAACTTCAATCCTCAGTGATTTCCCAGAAAATCAAAATGATATGGGGAATAGACCATAAATATGAGACAAAAATGTGGACATTCAGGTAAAATCTGGACAGTTGAGAGGTATGCAGGGTAGTTATGACAGAGCAAAGAGACAGAAAGTACAGTTGTGTAAAATCTTACCATAATAGTTGATGTCCTTCTCTTCTCTGGTGCAGTATACAGTACAGAAGGGATGTATCTTTGTGGACAGACCGTCGCTTGGCCATGTACAATAAGTTTAAAACAGACCTTGGTTGTGCCGTACGTCACATTTATGTTCTGCACACAGAACATGGTGCAAAAAAGGGACTTACGAATGCTAAATCTCAAAATGCACACGCTCAAAGCACTCCTCAGTATGGAGAACGATGACATCTGTGCAGTAACTGAAACCTGGTTCAAGACTCCAGAGAGCACCCCAGCACTACTGGGCTACAACTCATACCACACATTTCGGCCACAGAACACAGACCTAAACACAAAAGGTGGGGGTGTATCCATATTCATCAAGGATATCTACACCTACAGGTTAGTGGCACAGCATGATACCTCTGAGATCATCCATGTGCAACTAACATTGGGCAAATCTGCAATGCAGGTTGTGGCCTGCTACAGATCACCCTCCATGGCCCAGGACCACCACTCCACCTTTCTGGAGACACTGGAAAACATGAAGGTCCTACCAAACACCCTGATATTGGGCGATTTCAATTACCTACCATTCACTGGGAAAACTACTCGAGTACAAATTCCCAGGCCCAGCACTTCCTGGAATTCATTAACTCAAAAGCCCTGGATCAGCTGGTAAACTCCCCTACCATAGGTGAAAATATAGTGGACCTGGTCATCACCAACATGGGTGACAGGTGTTCCACACTGGAGGTCAACCCGTCACTGGTTAGATCAGACCATAAATCACTTTGGATGTCCACACCCCACCACCAACCCCAACTAAGGAAACCACAGTAAAAAAAATTTCTAAAGCAAACTTCACCTTACTTAAGACAGAGGTGGTAAGTTTCACAGCCCCCACGCTAAAGGATATCGCTGCCCAAGATGCAGTAACCTTCACAAATGTACTCTATGAGCACCTACAAGGATGCATGGATCGTGCCATCCCTAGTAAAACCAAGACTCACTCCTCTAAGAGAAGGAAACCAGTTTGGTGGACCCCTGCAATAAACAGGCTATACAATAGAAGGAGGAAACTAGTTCAGAAAAAAAGCAAATCCCAAAAAGGAAAGACATCCCTGATCAGTATAAGTAAGAAATTAAGGTCCCTCATGAAATCATCCAAGGCTAACTTCGAAAGAAAAAATAGCCAAGGATTCAAAAGGTAACCACAAAGCCTTGTTTAGCTATGTTAAGAATCTATGCGGCAACTCGCAGATATTCACTGGACTAGTACAAAATAGCACAAAATATACTGAACCTATATCACCTCCATATCACCTCCAAAAGGACCCACAACAATACCGGAAAAGTGTAGTGTCCCAAAAATCACAGACGCACAGGTGAAAACAGCCTTTTCAAAAGCCAAAAACACAGTGTCAATGGGACCAGATGGTGTCCCAGGCTGAGTTTTGCATGAACTACAGAACAAAATAACCCCCCACCTAAACACGCTGTTCAACTTCAGCCTCTCCACAGGCTACGTGCCCATAGAATGGTGCACAGCAACAGTTATTCCTCTCCACAAAGGAGGGGCCACAACTGACCCTGGTAACTATCACCCCATAAGCCTGACTAGCCTGGTCTGCAAGGCTATGGAGTGCATCATCATGGAACTCATTAACAAAGACATTGGGAACCTCAAAACACTTGACCCGACCCAGTTCAGCTTTGTTAAGGGCAGATCATGCCTACTAAACTGGGTTGACTTCTTCGAGACAGTCACCAAGGCCATAGATGAGGGAAAGGTGGTTCACACAGCCTACCTTGACCTCGCCAAGGCTTTCGACACCAATCCCCACTCGGGTATTACAGAAAAACTCACCAGCCTGAACATAAACCCCTACGTCACAAGATGGGTTGCCAACTGGCTTACAGACAGAACTCACACGGTAAGAATAGTGGGCTCACTCCAGGTCCGACTCGAAACCAGTCACAAGTGGTGTCCTGCAAGTCTTGGTCCTGGGACCCCTACTGTTCAGCATATATTTCTCAAAAGTACAGGCAAACACAGGAGGACTATGGCTAACCAAGTTTGCAGATGACTGCAAACTGGGAGCCATAATTGACTCTCTGGCTGACACGGACATCCTGCAAAAGGGCCTTACTGAGACGGACACCTGATGTCAAAGTCATGGCCTCAAGCTAAATGCCAAAAAATGCATAGTCATCCCATTTGGGGAAAAAAAAAACACCCATGAATTACCACATAGGTGGCAGCCGCCTTAATACAGAAGAGGTAATAAGAGATCTGGGGACCCAGGTAGATAGTAATCTCTCCTTTGACAATCATATACTGCCAAAGTAGTTAGGAAATCCTTCTATGTGGCCCATCTAATTACTAAAGGGTTCGCATCTAGAAATAAAGAGGTTATAGTGCGCCTTTACTCGTCACTCATTAGACCCATCATTGAGTACAATGCCCCATTTGGGATGTACCTCACAAGACACTTCCTCTTGGTGAGGTACTTTTGTGGTCTTTCCAACTGTTGGATTAATGGCCTCAAACATATGTCCTATGCAGCCCGACTGAAAAACTCCGGCTGTACTTAGTGGCATATCACTTACTCAGAGGTGATCTCTGCCTGACTTACAAAGCCATGTCCAACTCAGAATTGATTGACATGCTCCACCTAAAGAAATCCAAATCACTGCGAGCCATGCACTCTAGTGAGCTAAACCTAGCCACAAGCTGGAGGGATAGATTCCTGTCACAGAGACCACCCCCATGCTTTGGAACAAAATTCCAAATTACATCAGGCAGAGCCCCTCACTAACACTCTTCAAGAGAAACCTTGACGAGTGGATGGGTAACAGAAAATACACCCCTGGGTTCACTTCATTGGCTCTGCTTGACAGAGGATCAGTTAATTAATCAATGGGGTGGCAAAAGCTGACACACTCTGGCTAGGCTTATAAATGCCCTTGGCCAGATAGCCTATTACCTACCTATGAACTACCTAGAACTGAGTTGCTCTAGAAGAGAACAGGCATCATAGGGACAAAGGAGTCCATACGCATCCAGAAGGAAAAAATGCAGAACAAACAACAGGGGTTTGGAGGGAAGGAGCAAACACTGCCACAATGAAAAATAACACATCTACTGTTTTTGTAAGATTTTAGACAACTGTACTATGTCATTCTATATCACTGTTGCAGTATTCTACATAGAAGGGAGAGTAAAAAAGCTCAAGAAACAGAATGGGAAGTGGAAGGCTGAGAAGAACCCTCAACAAACCCACATAAAATGGTTTCAGTAAAACCTGCTCTGGCCCTAGAAACCATATCCGGCTTACAATGCTTATTAAAGGTATGCAATGAAGACCACGTAGCAGCTTCAGTGATGGAATTGGTGTCCAACTCCTTGAAGAAGGCACCACAAAGAGGCAACAGCCTTAGTGAAATGAGCTCTAACAAAAGCAGACAGAGATTTGTCATGAAAAGAATAACAAAAGGAAATGGCCTCCAATATCCTGGAGGAGATGGTTTGTTTAGAAACAGACAAAATCAAAGACCTGGAATGAAAGGAAACAAAAGGCTGATCACACTTATGAATAATCCTACTTTTATACAAATAGTGCCTGAGCTGTCTGTGCAAATCCAAGGTATGCAGGACCCTGTCAGTAGCAGACTGAGGACAAAGGATAAAGGAAGGTAGTTGTACTGATTGATTTAAGGACAACTCATTGACTACATTGGGAGTAAGAGAAGGGTTAGTATGAAGGGACACCCTGTCACTGTGAAAAACCAAAAAAGCAGGGAATGGCCATAAGGGCCTGGAGCTCAGAAACCCTCCAAGCAAAAGCAAGAGCCAGTAACAAAACAGTCTTCCAGGTACAATAATGCAAAGAAACAGAATCTGCAGGTTCAGAAGGAGCCTGAGTCAGTTTTTCCAAAACAAAATGAAGGTCCCAAGGAGGAGGAATAAGCTTTCTTGGAGGCCTAATATGCAGGACGCCTTTAAGAAATTGTTTGATCTCAAACTGAGAGGTCACAGGAGGATTTGAGGGCAGACAAGCAGAAATGGCTGAAAAATGGGTCTTCACAGAAGAATAGGCCAAGTATGACTGCAGCAACTCATAAAAATGATTGGACCCCCACTGAAAGAGGAACCTGGTTATGACCATGGCACTAGACCAAAAATCTCTTCACTTTGGGCATATAACATTTTCTGGTTGAGGGTTTTCTTTCCTCCTGTTAAACAATGAACACGTCCTCAGAAAAGATGTACCTGAAAGGGATCAAAACCCTATTACCCACAATGTCAGTTGCAGAACGGACAAGTTTGGATGACCTCTTATCCTGTGAGAAGATCGAACCAGCGAAGTAACTTGGGATGGCTACCCATGGCCAGATGCATTATTTCTGACAGAGTAGTCCACAATTAATTTTTTAAGTCTGAGAACTCATTCTAGTCCCAAAAAAAATGTTCCCAATTAATTCTTTCTTCCCCATCAAACCTTCAACATTTGCAATCTACTTGAGTAAACATTATTCGTGTCTTTTTGAGGTATTAAAATACCTATGCAAATACTTCCAAGCAAGAATCCTAAATCTTCTACACTTTGTTGTATATTTGAGAGCCTTATCTCCTCCCCCTGTTTCTTTGTGAACTTTCCAACCTCCCATGATTCATATACTTATCATGCAGTACTTTATATGCCCTACTAATTATCCCCCCACACCCCCGGCTAATTATAAATGCTAACTCCCCATGGAAAGGAAATATTTCCCTATTCATGGATTGCTGATCTTGCACACCTGTCAATTACCTGTCTGTCGACCAAACAATGTCGCTCGTCTGCACATTGCAGCACTTACCATTCACTCCAGTGTTTGTCACCCATATATATCAATGTCCTTCACACAAACACACACACACACACACACACACACACACACACACACACACACACACACCAAAACAATTAAGTCCAGCACTAACAAGGAAAATGAAACCCATTTATTCACAAAAAAGTTACAATGGTCAGAAGAGAAAAATTCATCAGCAAACTGCAGTGTCTCCACTTATGGAGCATCTTCAGTGCATGATATAAATAAAACACCAACAAATATGTATTTAAATAGTAAATTCACACAGTGTGACTCAAATTGATTAAACGTTTAAAGATATGGTTGTCTATTAAAAAACAGGCAAAAGACACATCTAACTGTGATACATACTATCAATATTAATAATAAAATATTGCTGTTTTTTTATATTCTTAACCATTCATACTAACAATTTAATAAAGAACTAGATAAATTTTTCCAAAAAATAAGTGAATACACGAGTAAAAAATACATAAAAAATAATAAAGCCATTTTGAAACATATTATATAAATTCATTGAGTCCTGGGCTATATGTTGCTCCTTCTCTAGTAATCCGGCTTGCTTCTTTTTTATTAAGCATTATTTGGCAACAAGAAAGAGAGATATTAAAATAGGAGCGGGCATGACAAGGAACCTTGGGACCCACTACTGCTCACTAGTCTCTTGGTGGAGGTAGTGTCACTGATCCTGATTTCATGGATCCTATCTGTGAGCCAGCATGCTATCTAGTGAGTTATGTTGGGATTTATGCCTAGTTCTGACAGTTTGACAACAATACATGAGTGGGGTATTGTATCGAACACCTTGGTCAAGTCAAAGTAAGTGGTATGCACTATTTTCTCCTCATCTGTAGCCATGGTGACCCTCTCAAAGATGTCAACAAGTTAAGTAGGCAAGACCTTCCCTTAATGAAGCCAAATTGGAATGGGTCCAGTGTCTGTTGTTTGCAATTGTCCTTGTTAATCATTTCCATGATAATTTGGTCCATGCCTTTGTATACAAGACTTGTCAAGACTGATGCGTCTGTAGTTCCTGGGGTCAGCTGATGGTCCACCCTTATGAAGAAGGGTGAGGGTTGTGGCCCTCCATTCACCTGGCATGTAACCTGTTTTGAGGCTGTAGTTGACGAGTGCTTCAAGTGGTGATGTTAGGTCATGTTTTATGCTGGGAATATTGTCAGGGCCACTGAGGCACTGTTTTTCCCTTTAGTGAGCATCTCCAGGACCTGCTCCCTGTTGATATCTGGGGGATATGCAAGAAGGGATTTCACAGGGGATACTGGAGGTCATCTCAACTCTTCCTGGCTTTGTACCTGCTCTATAACCTAACCTCTTCCTTCTCCTCATATTATAATTAAATTCCTATCCTTTTTACTACTAGTGACTGATGATACTGTCTCCATATTTATTATTGTTTATTCTTTCATTACTTGTTGATACTGATACAATAATGCTGATTAATTTATCTCCATTTTTACCACTCTGAATTCATCTGGCAACCAACTAAATTCCTGAGTTATGTGTATATTCTGTATATATTACTGCAACCACTATGTGTAACACTGTTTCTACTTCTGTACCAATTAATGTTTAATTTTTTTCTGCATCTATGTTCTTGTCGGAGCTTTTCTCCCCAGGCCTCCACCGAAAATGTGCTCTTTTAGGTCCAGTGGATTTTCCTGGTAAACAAATGCAGTAAATAAATAAACAAACATTAGAGCTAGATTTATCGGCCAGTAGATTTGCTATGCCACCCAGGTCAGTGACGGTTGTTTAAGTTACCACCACTTCCGAGCACTGCTGAGTATAATCCTTAAGGTTACTGACATAGCTGAAGAAGGCTTTGTGATTGTCCTTAGCCAGGGAGGCTATCTTGACCTTAAAAGATCTGGGGATACCTCTGGCAGCCTCAATGCAGCCATTTACATGTCTGTTGCAAGGTCCTGTCAGAGAGCCTTCTCACTTGCCTGGGCTGTCCTAAATGAAAAGGAATTGTCTTGGGGCCGCATATAAAATATATAACATAGTTAACAGTTTTGCTGTCATTAGTAACCAAAGTCAACCTCCTGGCCCCACTCTAGGTGCATTCAGGCAATAAATGTAATAATGAATACCCAATAGTTACCTTACAATTCTACTTCTAGAACATCTTCGTTACTATTTTTATTTTCAGATAAACAGATATGGAACCCTTAGAGAATAATTTGCATAGCTGTGCACATGCGTATATTAATTTTAAAACAGTCAAGTGTTTTGCAAAAAAATACAATGCTTCCCCACATTTTTAGAACTTCATTAGGCAGCAAACATCAGTGTAGAAATGTAAACTTGGGATGCATGTTTACAGCGCGAGTATGAATTCTCAAGACAAACCTTGGGCAGCCTACGTACTATCTCTGCATTTCAAAGGGACTTACTGTGTGTTCCAAAGTGAAGATAAAAATGAAATTTTTTTTTGCCACTTTTTGTTGTAATACCGTTGTTCAGCTTCAGATTTTAGCTATTCTCAGTCCTCTCCCCACCCAGAGAGAGGATTGCCCTCCAAAGTATACAGAAGCCCTTAAATAAATGACTCCTACAGTAGTCTGGCCATGTATGCACAAGCAGTTATGATGACACCAAAATGAAACATTTCCCCCAAAGGCCCCACCAGTAGATTGCCCATCTATGCAAAGGGACGTTGACATCAAAATGAAACCTTTCCCACAGAATCCCTCTAGCATTATGACTACACAGGCAGAATCACTGAAAGTACACCAAAATGAAACATTAACACGCAGATGCTTCTACTATTATCTGCTCTGGTAACTCTGAAAATGAACTTCTGACAATCACCCAGAATGCTTTCTCCATTACCAAAACCTGGATGAAAAATAATCACCTTGCCCTCAACCCAAATAAAACCAAACTCCTGCCCTTTACACCCACAAAAATTACCACTGTTAATAAATCTGAATTCATCATTTTCTCCTCCAACAAGACTGCCTTAGAGGTAGTTTCCCATACCAAGTTACTTGGCGTAACCTTAGATGACAACTTAGCCTTTGACCAACACATCCACAACACCATCAAAAAACACACCAAAAACTTTGTACCCTCTACCAACATAAACACTGTTTAAACTACTCTACTAGCAAAACACTCGCCCAAACTTTTTTCATACCTTCCCTCCTCTATGGTGCCCTCATTCTAACAAACATCCAATCCTCATTAAAACTAAAATGGATAGCTGCTATAACAAAATTGTTAAATTTGTGAAAAGGGCAAAACATTCTTCCCATCACTGTCACTCATTACAATCCCTGAACTGGCTACAACACCTCACATACATACAACTATCTACAGCACACAGATTCTTCTATAATTCCTCCAAATGCCCAGCCCTTGCTTCACTTCTGACTCTTTATAAACCAGACTGACCTCTAAGATCTGAAAATCAATCACTTATCCAAGTTAAGAGACCTAAACTCCCTGCAGGCCAATACCTTTACTCTTTCACTGTAGCTAAACTCTGGAATGCCCTTCCACCTTCTCTTGGGACTATAAATAATGCCCCCTCATTCAAAAAAATCACTTTACCAACATCTTTCCTCTCAGTGGCTATCCCCATTTCCTCACTAACCTGATTCCTGACGACTCATCTCTCAGATACCCATACTCTTCTCCACTCACCCTTAATTACAACACAGTGTGCCTCATCCTGCCTCACATTGTGTGTAAAAATTGTGTCTGTGTAGATTATCATAATCTGTCTGTTATACTGAATACCTTGCCAAGCATCCAAGTCTTCCATAAAATATAGCCATACATTGCCTATGTTACTGTGTTACTTCTGACTCTTATATTGTTACTCTTGTATATTGTTAAATGCTGTTATTAGCTTTCTAAACAAATACTTTATTATGTACATTGTTTTTGGAGCTTTTCTCCCCGGGCCTCCACTGAAAATGGGCTCACACCAGCCCAGTAGACTTTCCTGGTTAACAAAAGCAAATAAATAAATAAGTACATAAATTAGCCCAAGCAACCAATCCAGTAGTTTTCCCTTGTATGCACAAGCAGTTCAATGCCATCAAAATAAAACATTTCCCCCAAAGGCCCCACCAGTAGACTGCCCATGTATGCACAAGGACTTTAACATCAAAATGAAACCTTTCCCATAGGATCTCTCTAGCAGTGTGACTACGCATGCAGAAGCACTGAAATTACACCAGAATGAAACATTAGCCCAAACAACCACTCCAGTAGTTTTCCCTTGTATGCACAAGCAGTTACATGACATCAAAATAAAACTTTCCCCCCAACGTCCCCTCCCATACTTTGCCCATGTATACACAAGCACTGAAATGACACCAAAATTAAACCTTTTCTCCAGTGAACTCCTCCAGTAGTTTGACCATGTAGGTACAAGCATTTAAATAATATGAAAATGAAATATTTCACTCACAACACAACCAAGTTTTCATAATGCCGATCTGAAAAATATTCAAATCCACAGTAGCGAATGGTACTGTGCATTTGCTAATGTGGAATCAAAGTTCTCATAACTGATCATACTACAGTGGGGATCGGGACATGTACCCTTTTTTCACTGTAGTGTCATCTCGAAGTTGAATATAAAATATGTAGGGTGTGTGGGGGGGTGCAGGAGGGCTTGGCTCCCTGCAAAAACTTTACCAGTAACACAGACTTTCAACATTGAAACTTCTGGATGTTCAAATCACAATTCCATGTTAACATCCCGTTAACTTCAGATACTGAAATTTAATTACATTACATTATATTGAAACATAAATATGCACACATTGGATATAAAGAACGGGGATGAAATTGAATTAGTAACAATGACCTGAGAACACTTCAGCATGAACTTACAGAATCATTGTATTTGTTATTCACCAGGTTATTAAAGTATGAGGAGATTCCTCAGGACTGGAGGCGTGTAATTGTTCCACCCATGTTTAAGGGAAAGGGGAACAGGACAACCCCAGAGACACATAGACCCATAACTTTACTTTGTTTCTATGGAAAATAAATGGAGAAGGTTATTTTACATAATGAATCATTGGCTTTGAAAATACTAGGGCTTGAAACTCTATATAAGCATGCTTGTGCTGAAAATAGATATATAACTACCTGCAACATGATGCTCTGTAATAATGCAATAACAGTTATAAATGGCATGTTGTATTGTGTTGTAACTTATATGGGCTTAATGTCAGACATTGATAAGATCATACACAAAACTATGATCATTACATTAGAACAACTATTTACTGATGTAATTTTGATAAGATGGGTAGCTGCATGGCTTACAAATAGGACATGGCAAAGGCACATTAACTGGACAGGTGAATATCTAGGTTACAGTCAGTGTGTCCTATCACTTGGGCTCATACCTCTTTGCCTTATGTCATTCTGATCTCTCTTTTTAATTTCTAGTGCTCTATTGTTTGCATGCAGTTAACTAAATAGGTAAACAGTATAACAAAAATAGTAAAGTGCCAGAGCAAACAAAGGCTGCAGATACGCAACAACATCCAATATTAAGTCAGAACAATATCATCCACAGCAAATAAGTTTATTCAAGAGCAGGAAGAGTAGTAAGCACTTTCACCCTGACAGGGCTTCCTCAGACCATATACAAATATTTACAGCTGTTCATCATTATAAAAGAAAAAAGGCGCCAAAGTAAAAACAAATGATACATTCTAACTATTAAAGTAACAGCTTCCTTTAAAAACGAAATATAAAATACAAATGCATGAATATAAAACAATATATAAACATGACTACATATGTATAACAATAGGGAAACTGGAACATATCTAGAAGGGACGTGCTGAAAACTAGTATCTACATCTAGTCCACAAAACAGTCCACAGGACCCAAGTATACCATTATAGATGTATAAAAATGACCTACAGAACTACTATCTGAGTCCTCTAGACTTGAAGAAGGGCTTCAGTGGTGTCTTGTCATTTAAACCTGGGAGGGCATCCCCCTCAACCTAATGATCCCCTTCGCTTCTTGTGTCTCAGTCCGATTCCTTATATTTCCACCTCTAGAATGGATGGGTACCACTTCAATAACCCTAAAGCTAAACCCATGTGTATCATCAGTGCAATGGACATGTTCGGATAGGCCATTGACCATGGATCCAATCCTAATCTGATAAAGATGTTCCCTTATTCTGTCCCTAAACTTCCTATCCGTTTTGCCAACATAGAATGCCCTGCATCCAGAACAGGATGCAAGATAGACTACATGTTCTGACATACAATTGGCAGAGACCTTCAAATCATACCTAATGCTACTAGTGGGGTGTATAAAGGTGGAGGTGGAGTCAATGTATCTACAAAAATTGCATTAGTTACAGGGAAGGGTCCCTGACCTGTCATAATCACCATTTCTGTGCCTAGAATGACACAGTAACTTCTTTAAATCAGGTTTTTTCTTATACACAAAACTGCGGAACATCCCCTATTACTTCTTTAATATCAGGATCTACTGTCAATACCTCCCAATGCAGTCTAATCACATCCTTGATGTTCCCCACATCCTGGGTATAAAATAAGGGTATTCTAATCTTACTAGCTCAATCAGCTGGAGACTCATGATGATCATTTTCAGTCACGGCTCCCACTGAATCTGAAAAGTAAGGGGTAGCTCTGCCAACTCTTAGGGCAGAAAGGTCAACATGCCTTTCTCTATGTCATCATTCTTATAAGCTCTCGCCCTGAATCTGTTGCATAGGTCATTAAGTGCAATGGCAAATCCTTCATCTGAGGGATTATACCGTGAGACCCTCATGACTTGACCCTTCACAATATTCCTAAATGTATACCCTGGATACATGCTGTGCCTATGTAGGAGAGCATTCTGGTGACCAGATTTCCTGTACACCCCTGTATTCAATAAACCATTTGCCAACCTTTCAATATAAACATCAAGGAATGATATCCATTTGTCAGAAAATTCATGACTAAACTTTAAGTATGGAGACAACCCATTGACTTTGTCAATAAATAGAACCAATTCCTCAACAGTACCTCTCCAAATGAGGAAGAGGCCATCCACAAAATGTCTGTAGAAAAGGACATTGAGGGAAAACTCCTCCAGTTTAAACAAATGTTCCAACTCCCATGCAGCCATAAATAGGTTGGCATAGCTATTGGCACATGAAGTGCCCATAGCCATACCATCCCTCTGCAGATAACTCTATGAATCAAAGCAAAAGATGTTGTTTTCTAGCACAACCTCCAAGAACAAAACCAAAAGGTCCATTCTAGAGCTACTAAGCTCAGTATTGCATTTCAAATAGTCATGAACCTTCTGCACCCCTTCCTCATTCAGAATCACACTGAATAACAAATGGACATCCAAAGTGACCATTATGAAGGGAAGGTCAACAGGTACTGCTTTCATACACTCATATAGATCCAACAAAAACTGTTTGGTATCCTTTAATATATGAGGGTTGGCATCTACAACTGGGTGCAAGAACCTCTCAACATATATAGAAAAGGGCTCAATAGACCACCCCCTACCTGCAACTATGGGCCTCATAGGAGGAAAACGGCCGTCCTTATGGATCTTGGGAAGGCCTTGAATTACAGGTATGAGGGGGTCACTGACAAACAGATACTCAAATAGTTCTTCAAGTGATATCATGACTCTTAAAAAGATCATCCAACATGCCACATATCCTATATATATATATATATGTGTCCTAATTATATCTTGCTCTATGGCACAGTAGAATTTCTCATCCCCCAACATCCATTTCATCGTCTGATCATAAAACTCAGAGTCCATCACTACTAGACTCCTTCCTTTATCAGCAGGTCTAATGACGATGCACTGACCATTCTTCAACCCTGCTAAAGCTCTCCTCTGGCCAGAAGTTAAATTTCCTTTGGTCCTATATTGCTTGCCATTAGATTTCATTTTATATAAATCATTCTCAACCAATTTACTAAAGACATCCACTAAGGGTGGAACACCTGGAACACAAACGCTGGGTTTCTTAAACCGTTCATGACTTGAGTACTTCAAACCATTTGGGAACAGGAGAATAATATGCTGATAAATTTATCAACAGCAAAACCTATGAGATTTGAGAAAGCTAGATTAAAGGATGAGTACTTAATACAGCACATGGTGATTGAAAATGTGGATTCATTCAAGAAGCAGGGTACATGGGTAACTCCTTCTTGAGGTTTTTTTTGTCTGATCATATCAACAAATTGGTTAACTGTCATTTTTAAATCTATAGGCTGTAAAGAAAATATTTATATTAAGTCTAGGAAATCAGAAATGATGAAATGATGGATTGTAAGTTACATTATACCCAAAGTAGAGTATGGAATAATAATTTAGAAGTCTTATTATAAAAATTAGCTTAATTACATTGGAAAGAGCACATAGAAAATATACCAAGGGCATTTGTGGATCTGAAAGTTTAAACTATTACAACAGTTTAAAATATTGAACTTTTTACTCCATCTCATTTTGATATTTAAGTAGAATAATTAAAGACAACTACCTCTAGGAATGTTTAGAGTTATCAAGGAGTAATAAAGAATCAGATAATCTGTGTAGGCAATAATGTAGGAATGAGAAATGTAACTGGAACTCTGTAAGAGTAGCTGATACATGGATAACATTTCTAATTATATTAAAGCAAGCACTACTTCACAATTTAAGAATGCGTTTCTTGACTTATATGGAAATGACTGTTTGGGTACATTTACAAGGGCATTATCGCCCATGCCTAAAATATTTGTATGTATGTACATGCATATAAAATGTGAAAATATAAATAAATATAAATAAGGTGTTTAATCAAGTGGCTATGTTACATATCCAAGGATGCCTCCATTTTTATGTATGTTATATTTTTAGGCATAACTGTATTTTTTAAGCTAATGAGTGTATATTACAGATATCTTGAATTTACATGGTTGGTCAGCAAATTGTATGTTTGCAACAAAATATCACATTTGCGCTCCATTGCAATTTACACTGTTTCTCTGTACAACTGTTATATTATATCAAAAAATACCAATGTATGCCTAAATAAGTCATTAACTGCAAAATAGTCAAATAAATAAAACAATGACTTCACATGAGACCTGTGTGTCTGCTTGTTTATTTATTTTTTAAAGAAATAAAATCACAATTCCACATGTAATGTGTGTCCGTTTACTTATTTATGTATGTATGTATGAAATTACTTATTTATGTATTTATGTATGTATGAAAGTAAGTTTAAAAGCTGTTTTAAGTAAATAAATATGTGGAGAATTTATCTGGTTAAAATAAGAGTATCCAAAGGACAAATAGGATCAACCTATGACTGGTCAGGAGGTGAAGAACCAGTGGCTGGCTCCAGCCTCAGGGACCACAGAATGGAATGTAGTACAATGCCTACAACATTACCAAACACTACGCCTACAACATAGAAGCCCACTCACATTGTTTCATCATAAACTAGCACTTAACAAGGAGCAGTTTATTGTCATGAGAAAGGTACCCTGTTTACCCAGCTTCAGGTGAGGGCTGTATTGAAGAAAACAGTGGAGTGATGAAGTTTGGACCCCAAACATATACCCTACACTCAGTTAGATTCCATGCTCATTTAGCATAGTGACAGCTTCTCATGGACAGTGGGCAAGGACACCATGGGAGCCCATCAAGAAATTATGAAGATGGAAGTACAACGCTTATGAAAGATAGCCGAAAAATAACCTCTTATACCACATCTAACATTGTTGTCTCTTATTTGCAGAAAGTGGGTGTTACCTGCAAGACACGCATTGCACATTACAACAAAAGTTTTGTTGACTGGAGTTTTATGCATGTTTGATTGCCTGGTACCTTACTGGTGCTCTTTCATGTGAATGGAAACACCTGTCTTATATATCACCACCTGGAACATGCTGACATTACCTGTAATGTATTGTGGTACCAAAGGTATAACATGTAAAATTTGTGTTAATGCCCAAATGATATTTACACTGAGGCCACAGAGTTTGCTGAGCTGTAGACCCTTCCACTATCCTTACTGTTGCCTATTATTTGTGGTGATACTTATATCTAGGCTTCAAGTGGCATTTTTGATATCTGCAGTTCTTTATCTGTAGGCCATTCTTCATCAGACCAGGTGCTGTCCATCATTAGGGTACATGGCTCTTTTTACCCTGCTTGACCACTTACAACTATGTAAAATGCACACAACCATGAACACCCATGACAAAGACTGTAATTGTTTATAGACACAGAAATAGAACATGGCTGACACAGATTTCTATCCCAAGGAATCCTATACATATCGAATAAACTTCCTATACATGTCAAGCAATACTACCCCTGGTCTGTATTCAGTAATATTCTGAATGAATGGTCTGCAAATCATAAATCCTCTTTGGGGTATATAGTATGGTGCTTCCTGGCCATGGAGCTTAACTCAATCAAAAGTGCTTGGGCTTAGTTGGCTATGCTTATCAATGGGCTTTTGAGCTGCATGCCTAGTATATACCTATGAACTTATCAACCTAATGTACAATTATCAAGTATCTTACAAATGTGCATGCTGCATATAGAATATAAATGCACACAAAAACATCAGTTTATTGATGATTGTATTTCTATAAGCCACCTCATTTGAATGTCATTACATGGTCATTAATATATACTACTGACCACACCAATTTCCATACTACCATGATTGTGCTACAGATATCTCTGAAATGCACGTCATGCATGTAAACACTGGCTGCATAGTTTAGCTTTATAAACTGTGCTATTTCTCCTTTCTGAACACCTCCTACTGTCTTTTATGTCCTGTAACAGTACCAAGTATACACACATAACAAAGTACCTGCAAACAAACAATGAATTGTTTATTTCAATATGTAATGAAACAGCAAACTGATGTTCACTGAACTCTCCAAGGTACCATTAAATTATTCTTAACCTCAGTCTGAAGTCATTTGTTTTCCCCTTATTTCTTTATTCAGCTGTTTGTTTGTTTGTGTACTTACTAATTTCAGCTTGATAACCATGTAAGTGGAAGGCTGACAGACCCTTTTGAGTCACAACCTGAACTCCATGGTGCAACACACAAACAGAAAATTGTAAATAGAATAAGTAATTATATCACTTTCAGTAGGAATGTCAAACGGGCAAAATGCAGAAGTGGAACTCAAGCAAGATGATAGTTGAAAAAATATAAGAAGTGGAAATGAAGTCAAACTATAACTACAGCTTTGCAGTCAAGAATTGCATTATTGCTCATGTCTGAAATAGTTGCATTGACCTGGTAAAGCCATTCAACATACTATCTCACTTAGGTATTAAACACAAACTCAAGAATTTAGACACAACTTCCTATGTAACCCAATGGATAGTCAAATGGCTCATGGATAGGACACATGAAGTTGGGGTGGGGGAATTCATCTCCACAAATAGGCCTGTTACTACTGGTGTTCCACAGGACTCAGCACTTAGAACTATGAACTTTCTCACTACCTCTGTTACCAACTTGTGGATATGGACATCCTAAGGCAAGGTAGAAAGTGCCTCATTTTTAATAACAACCAGTTAATTATTAAACAAACTGATTTGGTATGTGACAGATGTATTTACACAATGTCACTGGAGGCAAAGCTGTCACATAAAAGCACTCCTAATGTCAATGAGGTTGTCAGTAGTATACACACTGCACCGATCACACACAATTAAAAGCAGAAACATAGACCCATATATGACGAGGCATTTAAATGTAACCTATCTAAACCCCAAAGACATCCTGGGTGAAATACACATAACAAACTCCCTCAGCAACCATGAATGCACACTTTCAAAACACCAGCCACATCAACCCACACAGATTGCCTCTACTTCTAAACCCATATGGCAAGCCACCACAGAATCCAACATTCTAGTCACTGCAGTGCCCATAGTGAGATACACTGATGTCCCTCTCACCAGGCTGAGTAAACAGAAAGTCACAATCAGTAGCTTATCAGGGGCCAGACTCCATCACATTATAAATGTACTCAGATCATTGGACCACAATTACTAGTATGACTCA
Organism: Protopterus annectens; assembly: GCF_019279795.1. Taxonomy (NCBI): domain Eukaryota; kingdom Metazoa; phylum Chordata; order Ceratodontiformes; family Protopteridae; genus Protopterus; species Protopterus annectens. The sequence continues at coordinate 1,694,060,903 of NC_056744.1, read as the reverse complement.
GTCATGTTCCATGTCAGTATAAATGACCTGAGACGTACCTCCATAGACAATATGAATAGGGTCATTGTGGAGCTCTCTGAATGTGTGTCTCAGGTTGGTATGAGTGTAGCATTAAGCAGCATTTTAACTTCTCCAGGGTACAACCTAACACCCTAATAATGGGTGATTTCAACTACCCCGCCATTAAATGGGAAAACTACTCATGTACCAGCTCTTTTGCTCAACGTTGTCTGGTATTCATAAATTTCAATGCTTTGGATCAACTTATACACACCACCACCAGGGTCAGCAATATCCTAGACCTGGTCATTACCAACATGGGTGACTGGTGTTCTACACCAGAGGTCAATTCCTCATTGGTCAGATCCGACCACAAGCTAATCACCCTAGACATCCACATCCCGCCCCCACCCCCCATTAAGGAAACCACTGTAAAAAAATTCTCCAAAGCCTTAACTTCCTTTGTTTTATATATATATTGATATTATTATATTTATATATTTAGACAGTGAGCTGTCTTTGTATCATCATGTTATCACCCTTGTGTGAAAGTTCTTCTTCATTCATGGCTTATTAGTACGGGAATGGCATCCAGTTACATGGATCTGATTATTCCATTGTAATCTGCACTTAGTAGGCCAAGCATTAAGTATAATGTACCTTTTGGTATGTACCTGTCAAACACCTGGCACAACTCAATTGTCCGAAATGGTTTCTCACCAAGAAAATAAAGGACCTAAATCATATAAACTATCATAATGGTCTCAAAGCCAAGCACCTCTTCTTAGTAACACACAGGCTACTGAGGCACAATATGCCATGCTTATGTGTCCAGGGAAGTAAATAGTGTGGGAAGAAATAGGCAGGGAATTGTTATGGCTAGGCTTGTAGGCCGATAGCCTAGTACCAACCTATGAATAGCCTAGTACCAACCTATGAACCTATGGCTTCTTCCAAGTCCATCCCTTCAGACCTACTGCACATTCTCAAGTCCAATAGTGGCATAAACACCTATTGGACAGATTTGAATCTCTTCTGTATAAAACATGCTGGGGGGATACCACTTTGAAATTGTCTACCACTCCATATAATGCAAAGTATCTGTATTACTGTATTCAAATGTAGTCTGGATGAATGGATGGGAAACTACAAGTTCAACCCTGGATTAGCACCACTGTCCCTTTTAGATAGGGATAACAAATAAGTGCCTGCCTGGCTCTGTTTTATTCATACTTAAAATAGAATGGGCCCTGGGTTAAAATACAAAGGCCTCTGGGTTAATCATGCTTTCAATATCAGGAACCATGAACCTCTTGGGAATGCATGGCTAGGCTTCTACAGATCCTCACAGAACAATAACCTAGGAAATACCTATGAACCTAATAAATAATGTAAAATACATAATTACATTTACATGCCTCTTTAAAGTATCTAGCAATCTTTGTTTTAGATCTGCGTGCCATCTGTGTTCCTGAATATCATAAAATTTAATAACATTAACAGTTAAAGCCTTTGCATAAATTCTGTTACTTTGACTCCTTGGGAAGGATTTCATTACAGGCAGTTTCAGATCGGTATAAACTAATACGATTTTAAGTAATCTTGTTCAGTATAACACATATCTTTATTTTTTTGAATTTGCAAAACACTTTTTAACAATATTTATAAGAAAAACTGTGCCCACTCATTTTGATTTCTGCAGCCATGTTTTTACACACATAATTGTATCATTTACAATGGAAAATCATATTATATTGCATGTGCCTAGAAGGTGCAGATTAACATGGGGCAGGATTCACAAAGGCTCTGTGTAAGAATTATAACTCATACACGGAGGCTGCAGTTAAACGGAGTGATGTCAGCATGCTCTGCATATTCATGAGAGCATGCTGAATCACACTTAAGGCCAACACGGTCCATGTAAGACAGTAGGGGGCGTGTCCGTAGGCCGAGCCCTGTAAGCGGACACGCCCCCAGAAGAGGAAAAGTACCCAAAGTAAATACCCACGACAGAGTCCACGGAAATGTGAATAAACAGAACACAACACATGCCCCCACAGACTATGAACAGAAAACATATAAATAAACACGTTTTATATATTTTTTAATTGTAAAAATGTTTAACCATGAGTGCGCTTATTTGGCTGGCGTGCCCGTAGTGCAGCTACAGTTAGCAGTCAGTGGGAAAGCATATAAGAACTAAATATGCAAAATAAGCCAGGAAGCAATAGCGTAGCGGTAGAGATGTTGGCTGAAGAGCAGGCATTCATGGTTCGAGCCCCCACAACACCAATTTTTTTTTTTAGCAAAATAAGCAGGAAACAAGTCCCTGACAAATATGTACACATAAAACCACAATTTATGTAAAATGTAATGAAATAGCCCATTTATATTGAAGAAATGTGAGGTAACAAAAGAATAAAAAATGCCAGATGTGCTCATAGCTGAGCTACAGTTTAACAGAGTGAGTGCATCTGCCCGTAGATGAGCAGTGGTTTAACTGGTGCAAAATGAGTGCCCGTAGCTGAGCAGTGGTCTAACACACTAAATCTATGTGCCCCTAACTGAGCTGAGCGTAATATGCGTGCCGATAGCCAAATGAGGCTTAAAGCAGCGTACCCCATTTGCGCGGAGCTGCGCACCACGCAAACAAGCTAACCAACGGGCAACGTTGAGCAAGCTGTATCAAAACTGCCTTTACACAGACACACCCCTCAGCATGTCTAGACAGTCATGAAAAATAAAAAAGCAGTGGCCAGGTTCGAACCCAGGACACTATACACCATAGTCAAGGTACAGAACCACTAAGCCATGAGAGCAGTACCTAGAAATGCAATAATAGCTAATATATAGGAATGAATACAAACTAGAGCATGACAATGCAGGTTTACTGAAGTTGATACAATTCCAAAATGGCCAATCACAGATATGTGTGGGAAAAATGGACTATAGAAGCCCCATAGGTGGGAATACACAACATAAACGATTGTAGAACTGACGTGCAGGCAGAATGACAGGAGTAGGAGAAGGTAGTTGCGTTCGAGCACAGAGGTGGGTTGTTGAGGAGTCCAGGTACATGGTCTGGCAACTAGTCCATAATCATGAGGCCCAACTCATGCAGGGCCAGGTCCTCTGAGGAGCATACAGGGCCAAGGCGTGGGACCGGTTGGCTCATGATCTCACCAGTGCCACAGGGATTCCAAGGACTGGTAAGCAGGTCCGTCACCACCATGCACACCTGAAGAGACGCAAGCAGGACCAACTGAACCTTTGGATCCAGGAGGCCCAGCAAACACCCAACGCCCCACTACTGAGTAAGTAACATTTAATTATGTATGTAAGAAATTAAACTAGCTGATATTATGGAGATGTGTATCCCAATATTACTTCATTTATATTACAGCTGCAGGTGTCCATTCTGCGAACCGCAGAGCCTATGGCGATAGGCTGGTGCGGTTGCGCCCCCAGGCAGGTCAGTAATCCACTACCAGTAACTGTAAAGAAATATAAAAGTATGACAGTCAGCAAAAGAGTGCAGTGCAGTCAGTAAGGAATAAAATCTGCAAGTAACAGTGTGAAAGTGTCTGCAAGTATTGCTTGATTACAAAAGTGTGTTTCAGCATGTAAGTTAAACCGAAAAATGAAACTGACATATATTCTGAAATAAAAATGCCCTACCTGTAAGAAAATAGTACACAACCTGCAGCAGGCTTAAAAGTATAGCTGCAGAAGATGATGAAATCACATGTGTGAAATATATCCATGTGGAAATACTGAAACATGACAGAAGTGAGACTGCTGGAAAGGATTGTAATAACTACAGGTAAAACATGTCAATAAAGCCTAGAAGTAAGTACCATCCTGAATAGTAAAATGAAAGCAAGTGAGAGAGTGTGAGAAAGTGTCATGAATCCAGCAATACAGTAGTAATAACCCCTGAATAAAGTATACTGCAGTCAAGACAGAATGAAATGCATGAGATTCAAAACCAAACAGCGAAATCTGTTCAAAGTGTTGCTGCATCTGGAATGTGTATCCCAAAAATCTGGATATGTTGCTCTCAGTCTGCAATATGCAGATAGGATGATTGTCTGATATACCAAACATCCACATTTGTCTACAGCTATATAAAGCAAATGTAGCAGGGTGATGTAGCTGAACAAAGCTAGATATGAATGTGTATGAAGAACAATAAAATGTATATTGATGTTGCAGTAACAGTCCTATCACCAAGTTGAAATAGTTATCATATAGGAAACTGTAGTTAGAACAGTAGTGTGTATATAACTGTAGCTATTAGAAATGTACAGCATATGTATTGTTATTCGAAGGTGTTAATATTACTTTCTTTACCCCACCCTATAACCACATATAACCCATTCAACGTGAAAATGGTATGTGCAATCACAATTAACACCCCTGGACGTTTGTCCTGTTGGGTCATATATATTTGCATGTCCGTTGATGCATCTGCCCTGTTCATACATCCGCACCTGATGGCCTGTTGCCATCAATTAACCCTGCATGTTGTTGGACTGTGTATTTCTGTTCAAATTATGCATGTGTTATGCACGCTGTTCAATGGTGTAAATATCTGGGTGTTTGGTTAATGGGAATACTAATGCATGCTGTTACAGCTAATTGTGAATGGTATTATATGTCACTAACCCAAACTGTCATGACATAATGCAAAACATAGGACGACAGAGAAGGCGGGTTCCAGCGGACCCACCTCTCCCACCTCAGCTGGCGAGTGCACCTGGCACTAGTGCCGAGTCTGGACCCTCCTCCGGTGGCCCTGTGCCACCTGCAGGTGGAAGCGCTGCAGGGGATGGGGCTCGCCCCCCCCCTCTGCAAGTGTGGCCGGAGGAGAACCACCACTCACCCTCCGTAGCGTCCGGACTGTGGTGCGTAGGGAGATTCAGGACTCTGTTCTCGAGCCCCTATGCCAGCTCGAGGCATGGGTGGTGCAACTAACGTGCATACCTGTTGCCCGGCCTACACAGCCCCGTCCTGGGCAGTGAAGGAACAGTGGCAACTGCCTATGGGTGGGGATATCAGTTCCACTGTTGCCATCTGTGGGCTCATGGGCTCTGGATATCCAAACCTCCATCCCCGTCAATTGTGTAACCCCCCCACACGTGTCATACACCGCCCCTGTATGCATCTTGTTTGTCTTGTCTGTTTACCTACCCAACCTACCTCCCCAGCTGTACCGACTTCCTTCACCTGACATACCACTCTCACCTGAAAAAAAAAAAGGGCACTCTGTACCCACAAAAAAATTACACCCCATACATAGCTGCCCATTCCACACACATGTCTGCTGGACATGGAACCTATCAATTACAATTGGCTGTACAACAAGTATTATTGTTGTCCTGACACCTCTCTCAGGGGTGGAAGGTTTCAAATGTCACACCAAATTAGATACATATGCACAGCTGTTGCTGATGAAGAAATGGGCAGCTATGGGCTTTACCTACATCCCTCCTGCACATCCCAAGCTTGTTTCCCTACTGTCTTACCCTCTTTGTGACCCCTTTTTCACCACTTTCCTGTCTCCCCATTTTCTTTTCTTTCAAAGAAAATAGCGCGGGTGTGCGCTAGAGTAAGCACCGTTAAGCAGTTGTAAGCGGGTGTGCGTGGAGCTATACGTCAGTGCGCATGCGTGAGCTCCGCGCAAACCAGCGCTAACCTGGTTACAACTGCTTAAAAGTGCCTTAGTCACTTTGATTGACAGGTCCTGTACTCAGTTCAAAAGCAAAATAAAATCCCACTGTCAGTCCCAAACCCAGGAAACACTAGTCTGTACGACCTACCACTAAGCCATGACTCTTATACAAAAACATTGTGCTAAAATAAATATAACATGTAATAGTAGGGATGAATGTAAAGGGAATATAGGATGTGTAGTACACAAAGCATGTAATTTAAAATTACTGTCAAAACTACTGGATTTCCATAATAGTAGTGTGTGAACAGAAACAGCCATGCTAGTTGGCAGCTTGTAGATAATAAGGTCAGTTAAAGTACATATATAAATGTATGTATATGTACATATATATATATATATATATATATATATATATATATATATATATATAAATATATATCTATATATAGTTGTAGGAGTCAATGTGCATACACACTTGCTACAGGGAACATGAGAGAGGAATGGAGAATTGTGAATATACAACACAGCCTGAATCATGAGAGAGATACTAACCTTTACACTCACAGAACACTGTCCACAGCATACCAGCATGGTCCCCGCCCTCACAATCTGAAAGGGCAACGCCTATCCCACATACCCTTTTATAGCACTGACCTGAAATCACAGTGAGAACTGCAATCAGTACACAACTGGCTGTATGCAATTAGCAAATGCTGGCTTACAATTGGTGCAGACGCCATCACATGGACCTATTCAGATACCTACAAAAGCATCCAGTGCTAACACTCCCCACATGCAATACATTCATTGCATTGTCTGTAAGCAGACAGAGGGAGAGCGAGAAGTGAGAGAGAGAGAGAGCAAAAAAAAAAAAAAAAATTAGACACTGTGACTCTGTCACCCGAAGCTGTCAGCATTGACAGTAGCAGCAGCAAGCAGAAGCTGTGGTAATGCAACCAGCTGCGACAAACAGAGGTAATGCAAAGTAGCAGGTTAATAGTGTGCATACTGTGAACCCTCCAAATGTGTCATAGGTCTGTATCCATAGGTATGTCCATGTGATATGTTGTGTGTACGTAGTTCCACCAAAAGGGGATGACCATACATTACATGTCAATCAGTCTTAGGCCATGATCCTGGCAGCTGTTGTCTGTGTGTTGGCCCAGCAATGGCTGTAGTGACTGCTTTGAAAGGTCAGCCAGGTTCAAAAGTCAGGATCAGCCCATCCCAAAGGCACACTGGCTGGGAACAAGTGTCTGCAGGTACCCGATGTCACTGCATATGCATCCCATACTGCATAATTCCATAGCTTAGCAGAACAGGCCCATTATGCATATGATGTGGTAATTCCCAGGGTCAGTCGAGGTGCCCCCTTAGTGGTTTGGGACCACTGTTGCTGTATGCCACTGTCCAGGTACATATCCTGTAGTACGGCCAAGATAAACTATCAGTGTTATATGCGGTTGTATGTCCTCTTGGAGTGCCGGTAGCACACATCCAGGGATACCACGAGGTCACAGTGATGCTGTGTGTTCTTCTCTGCTGAGGGCGGCCCTCACCTGGACATGTGAGATGATAGGGAGGTTACATCCAGCTGTGATAAATATTTCAACTGGTGGGGGAGAAGGAGGTTTCTAACATATTAGCTATGTTAGAAACCTGGGAGGAAACTCCCACATATGCTCAGAACTAGTTCAAAATGATGTGAAGATTACCGATCCTACAGAAATTGCCAACATACTGGCTGACAGGTTCAGTGCAAACTTCTCCCCCCCCTCCCCCCCAAAAGGAGAGATATCTATACCAAATGATTGCAGCCCCCCAAACATCTCCAGCGCCCAAGTGAGAACTGCTCTCTCCAAAGCAAAAAACACAGCATCCATGGGACCTGATGGTGTCCCTGGCTGTGTGCTCCACAAACTCAATGAGGAATTAAACCCACAGCTAGGACAGCTGTTTAATCAAAGTCTTACCTCTGGATACGCACTCCAGGAGTGGCGCACTGCAACTGTGGTCCCACTTCACAAAGGTGGTGCCTCCACCGACCCTGGAAATTACCGCCCATTAGCTTGACAAGCCTTATCTGCAAAGCCATGGAGAGGATCATAATGGACCTCATAAATAAAGACATAGGGAATTTGCAGACTTTGGATCCAACCCAGTTTGGCTTTGTCAAAGGCAGATCATGCCTTTTAAACTTGGTTGACTTTTTGAAACAGTCACCAAAGCCATTGATGAGGGAAAGGCAGTCCATACAGCCTACCTCGATCTGGCTAAGGCCTTCATACAATACCCCACTCGGGTATCATTGAAAAACTCATCAGCTTAAATGTTAACCCATACATCACAAGATGGGTTGCAAACTGGCTGAGTGACAGAACCCACAGGGTCAGAGTTGCTGGCGCCATGTCAGACTCAAAGCCTGTCACAAGTGGTGTCCCACAGGGCTCAGTCCTGGGCCCACTCTTGTTTGGCATCTACTTTTCTGAAGTACAAGCAAACACAGGAGGGTTATGGCTGACAAAGTTTGCAGATGACTGCAAACTGGCCATAGTAGAAAACACATCTGACACAGATATCCTTCAGAAGGGTCTCACAGAAATGGATAACTGGTGCCAGAGCCACGGCCTAAAGTTAAATGCCAAAAATGCATAGTCATACCCTTCGGGAAAACAAGGTTACCCCTAGCTACCAAATAGGTGGCAATCCACTGAGCACAGAAGAAGTTATCAGGGACCTGGGGACCCAGGTTGATAGTAGTCTGTCATTTGACACCCATGTAGCTAAAGTAGTTAGGAAGACCTTCTACATTGCCCACCTTATCATGAAGGGATTCTCATCTAGATCAAGGGAGGTCATAGTCTCCTTTACTCATCACTCATCAGACCAATGATTGAGTACAATGCCCCATTCGAATGTATCTGACCCGACACTTGCAGCAGCTGGAGAGGCCACAAAAGTTCCTCACCAAAAGGATAAAGGGTCTCAAAATCTGTCCTATGCTGCCCGACTGAAAGAACTCCAGCTCTATTCAGTCGCCACCGCTTGCTCAGAGGTGACCTTTGCCTAACATACAAGGCCATGTCAAACCCAGATTTGATGAATATGCTTCACCTCAAAAATCTAGATCCATCAGAGCCACAAGGGCGGAGACTTAAACCTCGACACGGCTATTAATAGGACGTGCTGGAGGGATAGATTCATCACCCAAAGACTCCCTATGCTGTGGAACAAAATCCCGGTACATGTGAGGCAGAGCACCTCGCTGGCCTTGTTCAAGAGAAATCTTGACCAATGGATGGGAGATCGCAGATATACCCCAGGGATTACCTCAGTGTCACTGCTCGACAGAGGCACAGCAAAATAATGGGTATAGTTCCCCATACTAAAGGGGTGGCGTAAGCCACAAAACGATGGGCTAGGCTTGTAAATGCCCTCGGGCAGATAGCCTAGTATGAACCTATGAACCTATGAACATGTCTGCAAGATTGTTGCCAATATCCCTGTGTTTGGTGAATGTTAAGTAGGTGTGTATTAACACAGAGCATATCTGAGGCATGTGGTCCATATGTGTAACATAACTGGAGAAGGCCTTGTGGTCATCCATAGTGTTTGTGTCCATTTCCCTCCCAGAGTAGGCCGTGGCCGTTGTTATGACGGACCGTAGCGTAGTATCAGTGCTGACCACAGATGCCTTCCCTTAATGTGAATGTGCTCTGTCCTGCAGTAGCCTCCTGCTATTGTTATACAATCTGCCTCTGTCTGGTGACCACCGGACAGGATGCCTAACCTTTGTGCATAGGGTCTGGGTTAGAAATGTGTGTGCAAGTTCCATGCAATCTGTGGCATGTCCATGGTAAGCATTTGCAAAGGGATCAGCAGTGTGGCTTGTGGCTTCCACTGGCCCAGTGTGCTGCATGGATACCATCTCAGTCCCAGCAAGTGAATAACTGTCTAATCACATACATATCAAAGTAGTCTACTGTGCTGGTGCTGGTGGTGGGATATGTATATCCAGGCCGAGTAACATCTGTCCACATCACAGTAGTGGACGGTGTCCCACATACAGTACCTTGGGATGAACCCCCAGAGTGAGGTTGTGCATTGCACCTGTCAGTGTGTGCTGACCGATGGGGCATGCTACTATGTTGTGTGGAATGTGGCAGGTATTGTTGCACAGGTGTTGGCTGAGCACTGATATCCGGCCATGTACCTGTGTATCCATCACGACACACACACATGCAACATATGGGAGTAGTAGTATATCACTACACATGAGTATCATGTATAGTATGTGTGCCATATATTGCTGACATGGTCTGCTGATATCCTGTTTGTGTTCTCTTCCAGGGAGATGGTGCGACAGCGTAACCCCGCCTACTCTGTGGCAGAAGATGAGGAGATCCACCAGAGCCTGGTGCGGGAGTATGACATCCTGTTTTCCGGCACCAGTCAGAATCAGCAGGAGAGGGCCGCACTGTGGCAAGATCTTGTCCGTAGGGTAAATGATATTGGCATGCATAACAGGACATATGAGCAGGTACGACATCACTGCAGTGATTTAATCTGAAGTGTCCGGCAGCGTGCATCAGATATCCACAGGAAACAGGTCGCCACAGGAGGTGGGGTGGCCACACACCCCCCCCTCACCAGACTGGAGGGGCTACTCCTAAGTGTTGTGGCTCCATCCCCAGAACACCAATAGCAGTACACCTGCATTATGATGGAGGCTGGTGCCACACAGCAGCACGACATGGAGCGTGCAGGTAATATGCCATATGTACACTTGACTGTTCTGTACACTGTATCATATGCAATATCAATGGCACAGTTGTACCCACTGACATTAATCTCATCATTTCTGCAGGTCCCTCCAGGGTTACAGCAAGACAGGCCATCCATGCTGGTGAGTGTGTTTAACATAACCTATAATAGTCCTGATAATGCTAGTAACAGTAGTGTAACTCAGTAGTGCTTTGTGTGTATACTGAGCGGTGTGTATGTGTGCATGTGTGCAGGTGTGCCTGTGCCCATGTGTGCATGTGTGCCTGTGTCCACGTGTGCATCTGTGCATGTGTCCACGTGTGCATGTGTCCACGTGTGCATGTGTACACATGACCATGTGTCCATGTGTGCATGTGTGTATAAGTGCATCACTGGTAACACTGTCTGGAGACTGTAAACTGTGTTTCCTGTCTTCATCCCACAGGTTCTGGGGCTGCTCTGGTGACCTGCAGCAGGGAACCTGAATCCTGTGCCACAGCTACTGGTAATGATGATATTTGTGTAATGGTACAGGAAGGTGTGTCAGGGTCTGCCATTGGTCAGCCAATTGACATTACACAGCTGTCAACCCCATCATTGCGCACAGTCATCCTGCCTGTACATCCTTTGTCACCATTGTCCCTAGGTGATGGACAGGATACAGCGGGCATAGACCAGGGTAATGTGGTACCTGTGGCACATGTGTCCCCACACAGCAGCCATGGGCAGGGTACTCCGATGGTACCACACAGACAGTTGCCCATGGGTTCTCGTGGGAGCATCCATGGGCATACTGCCTCTGGCCAACGTGCCCAAAGAGGTCTGTCAACCTCAGCTATGTTTCGGACTGTCATGCAGGCACAGTCACATATGGAAAAGTACACCAGACAGGGTCTGAGGTAGCTGTGCATATGATGACACTGTGCCACCTCCTGCAATCTCCAACATCATTGCGGGAACAGGTAAACATGTTGCTGATGCACAGGGTGACTACATAGAAGTGTATTAGTAGTATCATGTTGATAACAATACAGTGTGCTGCTATGACTGTGTGTTTATCCCAGCATGCCTGCTGCAGTAACTGTATGAATGTCCTGTATTGTTATCTGCACCCATAGTACATACCAAAGTATAACAGCTGCACATAATTGCATGCCAGTGGTAAGGTTGTCAACAGATAGCCGCATACATGGGTAGCACAGGGGGAAAGCTAACGCAAGTGGTGATATGCAATGGTGGACATGTACAGTAATGGTGTCAAGTTGCCCACAAAGACTATGCCATGTGGATGTTGGCACATGTAGATATGTGTGAAGTACCAATGTAATCCAAATCACAAATCAGTATGACATAATATCAATTCTACCATGGGCATCTGCGCTGCGTATTCCTGGGTACATGTTGATAGTGCCTACATATTTGCATTGTTACTTACTGTTATTGTTACCCCTTCTTTGTTGTATAATGCACTACTTCCAGCCCTGTTTACTGTAGCTTTGTTTGCATGCATGTTCGCTAGTCCCCTGGAACACTGCTTACACCTGCAATGCAGAGTTACAGTGCTTCTGTAGACTTCTAGTGACATCTGCATAGCGTACGATACGTATGTCAACTTTACACATGACAGAACGTCACTGTCTGTCCTGTACGCATGTACGTTGCCTGCGACACATTGCACACGTCTTACCTGGCATTTACCCACGTGTGCAGTCATATATGTCAGTGCTATGAAACAGTAGCGGTACACCCACACATACACACCTTCAGTATGTTGTTCCCCATTGGCCCTATGTGTTGGTACTCACCATGGCAATCACACTAATAGGGTAGCATGTGCAAAGGTAACCTGTGAATCGCCTCTATGGTCCAGTTGTGGTTTATGTGAGTCATGTGTCATTGTCACAGCTGCCACATGTATGCAGTCAGCCATCACCCTTGGCCAGGAACATACAACACGTGTGGGATGCCACCACACAGCCAATCTGGGGACTGGTCTCTCTGAACCCAGTAATGCCATACCCTGTCAGGTAGCATGTCAAATATACTACATCCCAGACAAACGTCAACCCCAATCCCTGCTGCTACTATTGATAATACCCCTGAAGATGTTCCTGATAGTTTTGAACAGTTCTTTACTGAGACATTTCAGGCCCTAGCTAGCCATCTACCTCCTAGCTCCCCTGGTCCTGAAAGTAGCACCCCTAGAAAACTACTTGCGTCCAGCTGCCAACCAGTCACCACTTCACTTCTCTGTACCTTGATTGAAACAGTGAAACCCACTACACTTTCTGCTGATCAACTCCCTGCCGAGTACCTATCAAAACCAGATGATGCTATTGCTTACTCAAAGGTAATCAAAGGAACCATGTTAGAATCTAACTTTCCCACCATCTGGAAAATGTCATATGTAATCCCACTTCACAAAGGAGGCAGCTTTACTGAAGTCTCCAATTATAGGCCAATAGCTATACTCTCTCCACTTGCAAAGATTATGGAAATTTTCGTCATAGACAATTCATGCACCACCTAATCCAAACTCGCATTATGGCAGACACTCAGCATGGCTTACGTCCTCATCACAGCACTACTTCAGGCCTCCTAGCCTTTACTAACACCATAAGCCATACTTGCAACAATAATTATATATCCGCAGCCCTCTTTTTGGATATTTCAAAGGCATACGATATGGTTGATCACCAACTTGTACTCCACACCCTGCAAAGACTGTCTAGATACTGGAGCCTTCCAATGGTTTCAATCCTACCTGCATGGTCGACAGTAGGCTGGCCTCTGGCAGAACAAACTCTCTAACCTTCTACCTAACACCCTCAGAGTACCACAAGGCTCTATACTAGGGCCCTTGCTGTTCTCCATCTTCATTAACGACCTTTATACTGTCATCCCAAAAGTAAGCTGTATCCAATATGCTGAAGACTCTACTCTGATCTGCTCAGCCACATCTCCAGTAGAGTTATGGTCAGCTACCCAGACCACCTTTAATGCAATAGAAAACTGGCTTTCTGAACATTGTCTGATCCTAAATCCCAATCAAACTAAACTGCTGTTATTTCACCAACACGTAGGTCTACCACTTTCACCGTTACCATAACATCAACTGATGGCACAATAATCTCCCCTGACCCATCTCCGAAACTATTAGGTGTCATCATAGACAATAATCTCAAATGTGACCTACATGTTAACCAGATTATCAAAGCCATCAATAGAAAACTAGGGTCACTTTACAGAATTAAAGCCTTCCTAGCCCCTCCAGCTAAAGGTGCCATAGCTCGCTCACACCTTGTTTCAACCCTTCTGTATGCACCCCCTCTACTCTTGAATATGAACAAGACTGTCCTTAACAAACACTCAATTTGCTACAACCACATTGCCAGGTTTGCCACTGGGCTGCCTTTTAGGACACATCATTGCATCAATCTAAATCAGCTTGGTTGGCTTGCAATACCCAGCCTAATACAGTATAACCAACTGATTATGGCCTATAAAACCCTCTATAATCCAGACAATACTCCTGCACTTCAAATATTATCACCCCCTATAACAATCCTAGACCGCTTCGATCCTCTAACAAATTACTACTCCAGACTAGCAAGTTTAATAACACAGCTGGTGATTCTCTCTTTGCAAACCCTGTAAGTAGATCCTGGAACTCACTTCCAGCTGATATTACCCTACTGTCCACCTTAGGTCAATTTAACAGTAGACTCAAACAACATTTGTCACTTAACTGGCTATGTCAATGTATCAAGCCTGGCTAACTCGAATGTGTAAAATCTGTGAACCACTCTACTGTGTAATTTTAATTTAATCCTGACTTGTGCTCAGGTCTAACATTAACCTGTGGAACATGTTTGACTTGCTTACTTATGTAATCTCTGTAAATAATCTGTTGGTAATATGTAATGCTAGTATTATGTAATGCTGTATCTGCTACCCTCGTAGCTTGTCTCCACGGGCCTCCCCTGGAAATGGACATGCATCCAGTCGGACTATCCCAGTCAACAAATATAGGATAAATAAATAAATCAATAAAATATATTACAGTGACTACAATACCAGTCAGACACTGACACGCACTGACAGCATGCTGAACACACCGGGGCATACGTGGGGACTCAGAATAGCAGCCTGCCTGGGCATCACACACCTCAGCAGCTGGCACACAGGCATATGTTCCGTCGGAACACAGCACATGCCACACATGGCACGCACATCCCCTGTGCCACACACTCACAGCCTGTAGGGCTACACAACACACCTGCTACAGACTTGCATGTACTGTCATAAGAAATAAATCTAAAAGTAGTAGAAAGTTAATTGCCAGTATAAAACCTGTATTGTGTATGGGATATACTGAATAAACCAGACAATATGGCAGGAAGAGTCTCATATAGGTTATATGTAAATAAAAGGGTAACAGCCTGGCAATAAAGGTCTAACCCCTGGATTGCTTGTGCTTACTCTGTTATCATATGGTAATGTAGTGTTGCATTCTCTTAATAGTACTGTTGTATTAAGCACTGTTACCCACACTGTGCTACATAAATAAAATGTGTATGAATGTCTGTATATGACTGTTGTAATCACAAGGTCATACTGTACAACTGAGGGAGACAAACAGAAAACAGTGAAAACATACACAGCAAAATCCAAATAGCACACTTAACTGAGATGTAAACTGTTGTATTTTTAGCAAACACAGCCATGGTTCGAATCCTGGGAATGGTAGTAAGCTGTATGCAGAATCATACCCCCTCAGCTGTACAGATTTTGTCAGAAAGTTCAGATAATTAGCTTAAATTTCCTTCCTGTCACCCTATCCCCCTGGCAAATCAGTGGGATGATCTCAGAAGTTTATGCAGCAAATAATGGCATACAACTGATTGTCAGACATCATAACCATCAGAAATATATCTATAAGAACAAACCTGTCACTCTAGCGACTCACCAAAATGTTATGAGAGTAATATGCAAAGTATGTCCCATCTCTACCCCCATGTTGTGAAGCTATGACTAGAGTGTGTGCAGTAACCGAGTGAGATGTATGTGCATAATAATAACATGTAGTCAGGTAATATGTGTGACAACATTCAGGTAGTGTTAACAAACATTCCCTCCATAGGTCTGTCAGATAAGAAAACTGTGCCTGGAAGTAAAATATTGAAATCCTGGTCTGGTATTGTATGGCATTGTTAGTGTTGCAGTTTCTCTAAATAATAATGTATTACTCATCACTGTCACCCACACTGAAATACATAATAAAACTGTCTAGGAATCCCTGTATAAGACTGCTGTAATTACAAGGTCAGATTGTAAAACCACGGGAGACTTGTAGACGGAAATCAGTGAAGAGATACACAGCAATATCTAAATAGCACACTCAGCTGTGATGTGCACTCGTATTGTTAGCAGACACAGCCATGGTACGAATCCTGGGAATGGTAGTAAGCTGTATGCAGAATCATACCCCTCAACTGTACAGATTTGTTCAGAATATCCAGATAATTGGCCCGTACCCTCTGCCTGTTATCCTGTCCCCCTGGCAAATCAGTGTGATGATCTCTGACATTTAGGCAGCCTTTAATGACATATAACTGACTGTCAGACCTGTAAATATTCAGAAAATGTATATTGAAACAAACCTGTCATTGTAGCAACTCACCAAAGGTTTATGAGGGCAATTGTCAAAATATGTTCCAGTTCCACCTGCATGTTGTCAAGCCTTGATCACAGTGTGTGCAATAAGAGATTGAGGTATGTGCATAACATCCACCTTGAATCTGAGAATATGCATAGAAAGAGTCAGGTAGTGCTAACAAACAATTACCTCCACATGTATACCAGGTAAGAGGTGTATACTGCAGGTAAAACACAGTTCACATATATAGTCGTAACATACCACTCTCCAAACTAAGGCCATAGGGTAGTGTAATAATACCTGTAAGGTACATATTACAACAGTGACTAATAAAGTACTGAGAACTACAGGGATATACAAGTTGTTAATTGACATCTGTCTCTACCCCCCACCACATCTGCAACAACAATCTAAATACACAACTCAAAGGGTATGTGTACTATTAAATCTACTGTTGGGACATATGTCCTATTATTTGATAAATATTGAAATGTGTTTCTATGCATGCGCCATGTTGAAATACTCCCACATTGGTGGCATGCTGCCATCAGTGTACCCTGCATGCTGTTATAATGGCCACTGTGGTCCCATATATGCATGTGTTCTGTTTGCTATGCAACTGTTCCATATCTGGTGTTCTGGGTTAATGGGAATATCTATGCATGCTGTTATACCTAGTCCTGGAATGTGTTGACTATTGCTAACCCATATATGTTTTAAAATTGCAACACCATAGCATGTTTGGGAAAGCCAGTCCCAGCAGACCCACCTTTCCCACCTCATCTGGCCATGGCTCCAGGCACCAGCATGTCTGGGGCCCACCCAGGGACCGCCTCATCCGCTGGTCCTGCAACACCTTCAGATGGAACCACCTCAGGGGATTGGGCTCAACCCCCTGGGAGTGGGCATGGACAGGAAACTGTCACCCATTGTTAGGTCCAGGGTCTGGTGTGTAGCGAGCTCCACAGGGAGTTTAGAGATCAGCTAAGCCAGCTTGAGGGTCGCATGGCACATTTAGAGGGTCAGCCTGCCCCTCCTACCCAGCCTCCAGCACAGCCACCTTTGGGCTCGTGAAGGTGCAGTGGTGACTGCCCATGGGTGGGGAACTGAGTCCCACTGTTTATATTTAGAAGCTCATGGGCTTCCGACTTCCAAACACTGCTCCCCATCCAAGGTGTTTACCCTCCACATATGTCATATACCACCCATGTATGCTGTCTTGTCTGTCATCCTACCCAACCTACCTCCCCAAATATACCTACTATCCTTCCCCAACTTCCCACTCTCACATTAAAAAAAGAAAAAAAAGGGCAATCTATCCCCCCAAAAAAATCTCTCCCCATACATAGCTGTCCATTTCACACTTGTCCACTGGACACATGTAATCTGGTCTAATTGGCTTCACAACATATTATTGTTATCCTCACCTCCCTCTCAGGGGATTGAGTGTCCAAATCTACCTCCAAGTCAATGTATATGCACATGGCCATAACATGACCGGTCTAGTGGCAAACATGAACAAACCATACTCACCAGCTACAGGCTGCTGCCCTGGAGGTATACCACAGGGACCTACATAGTTGTGTGAGAGATTTGATGTCAGTAGCCACACCTGTGGCATTGGTACAGGGTGGGAGCAGCATTACAGTACATCAAGAGGGCAAACCCACAACACAACAGATTATGCACATCTGTTTATTACTACAATGCAGCAAAAGACTATATATATTTTTCATCTCACATATAAAGATTAAACTCTACAGATACAGATGGAAATGAACAATGGTCTACTGATGTGCCCTGTGGCCTTACCTGCACGCTCCTCAGACATTGTGTGGGTAGCACCCACCTCCACTATGCTCTCTCCGGGTCTTGTGTTTGCAGGTGGGCAGGTGGCCCAAGGCTGCTGAGGAGCTCCTCAACATGTGTCAGGGGGGCTGGATGGCATGACCCCCCTGTTGCAAGCTGGTCCCCCCTAACCGCAGCAGCACACCGGCGGGCACGGCGGAGTAGATCAGTGCAGTGAAGTCGGACCTGCTCATAACTGTGGTTATGCAGGCTATCATTTACCCTGTGGACAAGATCGTTCCACAGGGTGGTCCTCTCCTGCAGATCATGGGCTGTATGCCCAAACAGGGTGTGGTAGTGCTGCAACAGGTATGTGATGATGACTTCATTCTCCTGGGGTGTGTAAATCGGAAGTCTCTCCCATGACATTGTGCCTGAAAGACAAAGAGGGAACTAGGTCTGAGGACCTCATACTCCTTTCTTCTTCTTTCAGCTTTTTCCCAGTTAGGGGTCGCCACAGCAGATCATCTGTCTGCTCATGATTGGCAGTGGAGTTTTACAGTGTCAAGTTGCCAGCCCAGTGCCCAACCTTCCACAGAAGCCACACACATGCATACACTCACACCTAGGGCCAATTTAGAGTGTCCAATTCACCTACTGAATGTCTTTGGGATGTGGGAGGAAACTGGAGCACCCAGAGGAATCCCACACGACCACAAGGAGGACATGCAGAATCTGCACAGAAGGTACCCCAGCCTAGGATTGAACCAGAGAACCTCTTGCTGTGAGGTGGCAACGCTAACCGCTGCACCACCATGGCCGCCCCATCTGAGGACCTCATACTGCAAGGATATAATAGTTGTTAATACACATCTCTGTCCCCCCCACCATATCTGCAACAACAATCTGCTCACACAATTCAATGGGTATGTCTACAGCAGACCTACTGTTGGGACATATATTGTATTCCATATCAATTTGTGCAATGTGTTTGTAGTCATATTCCATGTTGAAACGCTATCATTGGTGGCCTGTTATGAACAATGTCACCTGCATGCCATTGTAAGAACCACTATGGTTCCATATATGCATGTGTTCTGTTTGTTATGTGACTGCTGCACATCTGTTGTTTTGTGTTATTGGGGATATCTATGCATGCTGTTAGACATAATCCTGGAATGTCTGGACTATTACTACCCACTTATGTTCTATAACAGTGACACAATAGTATGTTTGGGAAGATGGTTTCTGGCATAACCACCTCTCCCACCTCATCTGGCCATGTTACCAGGCCAGATCACATCTAGGACCAACCATGGCACCACATCATCTACTGGTCCTGCACTACCTTCAGGTGGAACCACCTCAGGGGATGGTGGTCACCACACAGACAGGATCCTGTCACCTGAAGTCAGGTCCAGGGTCTGGTGCATAGGAAACTCCACAGAGACTTGGGGGATGTGCTACAGCACCTTGAGGCCCTCAGTACACAATCACAGGGTCTGCATGCTCCTTCTGCTCAGCCCCCAGTCCAGGCACCTTCAGGGCCGTGAAGATGCTGTTGTGACCTTGGTTTCATTGTTTCTATATGGGGGCTCATGGGCTTCCACATTCCAAACAACACTCACCATCCAAGGTGCCCACCACATGTGACATATGCTGTCTTGTATGTCTTCCAACCCAACCTACCTCCCCAAATATGCCTACTATCCTTCCCAAAATAACAATTCCACCTTCACAAACAAGGGCTATGTGTTCCCAACATTGAATTCACACCAGACATAACTGTCTATTTTGCACCCACTTACTGCTGTATATATATGTGTCTTAGGTTCATAGGTTGGTACTAGGCTATCGGCCCTAAGGCCTATGCAAGCCTAGCCATAACAATTCCCTGGATATTTTTTCCCACAATATTTACTTCTCTGGGCCCCTGTCTAGAAGGGCGACTGACATGATCCCCGGGGTGAATTTCCTATCTCCCATCCAATCACCAAGGTTCCTTTTGAAGAGGGCCAATGAGGTGCTCTGCTTGACATGTATGGGCAGTCTGTTCCAGAGTATGGGGAGTCTCTGGGTCAGGAACCTATCCCTCCAGCATGTTTTGTTCATTGTGATGATAAGGTTTAGATCCCTGGAGCGTGTGGCTCTGAGGGATTGGAATTTCTTTAAGTGGAGCATGTCCAACAGCTCAGGGTTTGGCCTTGTATGTTAAACAGAGATCACCTCTGAGTAAACGATATGCCACAGAGTATAGCTGGAGTTTTTTTAGACAGTCAGCATATGGCATCTGCTTTAGGCCTGTGATTCTTTTAGTGAGGTATTTCTGTGGCCTTTCCAGCTGTTGCAGATGTCTTGTGAGGTACATATATGGGGCATTATACTCTATAATGGGTCTAATGAGGGATGAGTACAATGGGACAATGACCTCCCTTTTTCTGGATGAAAAGCCCTTAGCGATGAGGCGTGCCACGCAGAAGGACTTCCCGACTGTTGTGGCGATGTGGTTATCGAACGTGAGACCACTGTCCACCTGTGTCCCCAAGTCTCTCATCACACTTTCGATGTTCAGTGTCCTGCCACCCATGTGGTAGACCATGGGTGCATGTTTTTTTCCAAAGGGGATGACTATACATTTCTTGGCATTAAGCTTGAGCCCATGGCTCTGAGTGCATTGTTATCCCCTTTGGTATATGTTTGATGTTCTCTCACACATATCGTGCAGCTCTCTCATTCAACAATAGGGAACATGTATATATATATATATATATATATATATATATATATATATATATATATATATATATATATATATATATATATATATATATATATATATATATACACACACACACTCACACACATATATATATATATATATATATATATATATATATATATATATATATATATATATATGGGATGCATTCAAACATCAGGCACACACTCTCTAACTCTCCTTCCTGCACAGCTGCATTGTTCTGCCTTGCTACAACACAGACAGGTGTCACATATGGACACAGCCTAACATTAGGGCAGTATATATAGAGACAGATTGCAGGTAAGCCTATTACACACCTATGGCATTTGTGCATGGTACATTACATGTTAACATGACTGTCCTGCAAGTGGTGGGCTCTGAAACTCATGTGTCTATCATAACAGTATTACTTCCACCACCAGCTGTTGGCCACACTAATATACATGTCTTGCAGTACAGAACACACACTATGATGGCTTACATTTTGTCATTCAGTGCTGATCTAAACAGTTGACCAGTATGGCCCACTACCCACAGGGACAGGCACTATTGTCCATAGCAGTTGTTCAGCAGGACATCATTACAACAACTCCTGATGGCACATATAACTCATGCCACATCACCTATCCCATTGATATATTTAGCTGTTTGGAGGGTATGCAGTAAATTCTATGTTGGGAAGACTGACAGGATGCTAAAAGACAGGATCAGGGTACATGTCTATCATATAGGCAAGAAGAGCATGTTTAATGCATTGGTGAAACATGTTGCTAACATGGGTAGCACACATGGCTTTGGTTTTTTAGTTATAGGAATGAATTATGGCAATAAGAGAGGAGGGGATATGAGATTGAGGATGGACGAAATGGAAGCTCAGTGTATTATTAGGCTGAGAGCGAATGCAGGGCATGGGTTAAATTATTGTATACCATTAAGACCTGCCCTGAAAGCTAGACCTCTACAAAGGAAATGAGTGGTTGCCTATATATTATATGCCACCTTCATGATCTAAATATGCATATGCTTTTAGTATATGATTGTACATATATTTTATAGATATACACATATATGTGTCCTGTGCTATCATTGTGATCAAATTTATGTGTATTTTTCCTTAGGAAGATGTATCTTTTATATATATATATATATTATATATATTTTTGTAAGTTTAAATAATACTTGAATGAATTTTAGGGTTTGTATCTTTAAGTTGGAATTTGATCTGTCATGTGATCTAAATCCAATGGTTAAAATGGTGCTTTAGGTACTTAGTTTTTATGTCACACCTGAAGAAGCATTTGGTGAAAGCACTTGTGTATCTCATTATAATTGTTAGTGAACCTGGAGCTTTGCCTGCGTTGGTCATTTTTTATTATATCAGGGAAGAAGGTGCCATATCAATAAGGGTGTGTACACTCCCCATAGCCACGGTAAGGTTTGAAGGTTGTCAGTGTAATTGTATTTTATTGGCCATACATGCACCGTTGATGTTGAGATCTGTAAATCAGACATCAGGCATTCACAAATGACATCTGTCCACATATCATCCCAGGTATGTGTCGGACAAACACATAGGGGATGTGAGCAGCAGAGCAAGCATAACTAACACACATATACACATTCAGCAATGGTGTGTACACCTGTGAGGTATGGTGCACTGTACATGCCAGGGTGCTGAACAGGTGCACAGCAATACTGTGTACATGGGTGGAGTGTGTTCCAGGGGAAGGGGCATCACCTACTAACACAACCCATGCATCACAGAGATGTATAATGTTGGTAACAGGGATTGACTATAGCTGCATTGCATGCTGTTGAGTGCTATATGTCATGCATGTTGACAGATGGGTAATAAGAGGTCTGTGTGTAATATCTTTGTGCAACCTCACTTGTAAGTGTGTGTGTGTGTGTGTGTGTGTGTGTGTGTGTGTGTGTGTGTGTGTGTGTGTGTGTGTGTGTGTAGGGGGTAGTTAATTTGTCTGTCAGTGCAATCTGGTGGAGTGGAGGGGGGTTGATGTATAGGTTCATAGGTTCATAGGTTCATACTAGGCTATCTGCCCAAGGGCATTTATAAGCCTAGCCCATAGTTATGTGGCTTTCGCCACCCCTTTAGTTTGAATAAAAACTATGCCTATCATTTTTCTGTGCCTCTGTCAAGCAGTGACACTGAAGTAATCCCTGGGGTATATCTGCGATCTCCCATCCATTGGTCAAGATTCCTCTTGAACAAGGCCAGCGGGTGCTCTGCCTCACATGTGCAGGATTTTGTTCCACAGCATAGGGAGTCTCTGGGTGATGAATCTGTCCCTCCAGCACGTTCTATTTATAACCGTGTCAAGGTTTAAGTCTCCCGCCCTTGTGGTTCTGAGGATCTAGATTTTTTGAGGTGAAGCATATTCATCAAATCTGGGTTTGACATGGCCTTATATGTCAGGCACAGGTCACCTCTGAGCAAACGGTATGAGACTGAATAGAGCTGGAGTTCTTTCAGTCGGGCAGCATAAGACATATTTTTGAGACCCTTTATCCTTTTGGTGAGGAACTTTTGGGGCCTTTCAAGCTGCATCAGGTGTCTGGTCAGATACATTCGAGCAGGGCATTGTACTCAATCATAGGTCTAATGAGTGATGAGTACAGGGGCGATGACCTCCCTTGATCTAGATGTGAATCCCTTCATGATCAGGTTGGCGATATAGAAGGTTTTCCTAACTACTTTAGCAACATGAGTGTCAAGCGAAGGCTACTGTCAACTTGGGTCCCCAGATCCCTGATGACTTTCTGTGCTCAGTGGATTGCCATCTATATGGTAGCTAGGGGTAACCTTGTTTTCCCGAAGGGTATGACTATGCATTTTTGGCGTTTAACTTCAGGCCATGGCTCTGGCACCAGTTATCCATTTCTGTGAGGCCCTTCTGGAGGATATCTGTGTCAGATGTGTTTTCGACTATGGCACCCAGTTTGCAGTCATCTGCAAACTTTGTCAACCATAACCCTCCTGTGTTTGCTTGTACTTCAGAAAAGTAGATGCCGAACAAGAGTGGACCCAGGACTGAGCCCTGTGGGACACCACTTGTGACAGGCTTTGAGTCTGACATGGCTCCAGCAACTCTGACCCTGTGGGTTCTGTCCTTAGCCAGTTTGCAACCCATCTTGTGATGTATGGGTTTACATTCAAGCTGATGAGTTTTCGATGATACCTGAGTGGGGTATTGTGTGAAGGCCTTTGCCAGGTCGAGGTAGGCTGTATGGACTGCCTTTCCCTCATCAATGGCCTTGGTGACTGTCTCGAAAAAGTCAACCAAGTTTAAGAGGCAGGATCTGCCTTTGACAAAGCCAAACTGGGTTGGATCCAAAGTCTGCAAGTTCCCTATGTCTTTATTTATGAGTTCCATTATGATCCTCTCCATGGCTTTGCAGATAAGGCTTGTCAAGCTAATGGGCGGTAATTTCAGGGTCTGTGGAGGCACCGCCCTTATGAAGTGGGACCACAGTCGCCGTCGCCACTCCTTGGAGTGCATTATCCTGAGGTGAGGCTAAGATTAAACAGCTGTCCTAACTGTGGGTTTAATTCCTCGTTGAGTTCATGAAGCACACAGCCGGGGACACCATCCGGTCCCATGGATGCTGTGTTTTGCCTTAGTGAGGCAGTTCTCACCTGGGCGTTGGAGATGTTTGGGGGCTACAATCCTCTGGAATAGATATCTCTCCTTTTGGGGGGGAGAAGTTTGCACTGAACCTGTCAGCCAGTATGTTAGCAATGTGTGTAGGTTCAGTAATTTTCACATCATTTTGAACTAATTCTGAGCATATCTGGGAGTTTCCTCCTAGGTTTCTAACATAGCTAAAGAAGGCCTTATGATTGTCTTTAGAGTCCTTGGCGATTTTCTCTCAAAATTTGCCTTGGATGATTTTATGAGAGCTCTTAGTTTTTACTTATAATGATCAAAGGTGTCTTACCTTTCAAGGATTTTGCTCTATCTTGTAGTAGCTTCCTCCTTTTGTTGTAGAGCTTGTTTATGGCTGGGGTCCACCAGACTGGACGCTTGCCTTTGGTACAGAGAGTCTTAGTTTTGTTTGGGATTGCCTGATCCATGCAGTCCTGTAGGTGCTGGTAGAAGGCATTTGTAAGTGATTCAGCGGTTTGAGTAATGTTTACCACTGGCTCAGGGCCTTAAAGGAGACCACACTAGTTTTAGAAGTGTGAAATCGGCTTTTGAGAAGTTTTCAACTGTGGTCTTTTTTGTTTCAGGTGGGGGCGGGATGAGGACCTCCAGCGAGATTAGTTTATGATCTGATCTCACCAGTGAGGGGTATACTTCGGGTGTTGAACATTTTGATCCCATGTTCGTGATGATGAGATTAAGTATGTTTTCACCTCTTGTGGGGATGGTGACTAGTTGTTCCATGGCATTTGAGTTTATGAACTCCAGGAATCTTTGGGTTAGAGTGTTGGGCTTGAGTAGTGTTCCCAGTCTATATTAGGGTAGTTGAAGTCACCTAGTATGATGGTGTTTGGAGATACATTTATCCCCTCAATGTTTTCAGGAAGGCCATGTGAGGTTCCTGAGTTTGAGAGGGTGGCCTGTAACATGCTACAAATTGCAGAGCAGTCTTGCCTATGGTTAATT
Organism: Protopterus annectens; assembly: GCF_019279795.1. Lineage (NCBI taxonomy): Eukaryota > Metazoa > Chordata > Ceratodontiformes > Protopteridae > Protopterus > Protopterus annectens. Next base: position 1,694,035,626 of record NC_056744.1, on the reverse strand, counting down.
GCACCTGGATGGTCTCCGATGCATCGTGCGTTGCCACCAACCTTGAGGTGTGGGTGTCCTTTATGAATATGGACACCCCCTCCTTTCTTAGTGTTGTCCTGATTTTGGGGCGGAGCATGATATGAGGTGAAACCTGTTAGTGCTGGGGTGCTCTCAGGAGCCTTGAACCAGGTTTCTGTCACAGCACAGACATCGATGTTCTCCATATTGAGAAGGGCCTCGGTCGTGCATCTTGAGATTGAGACTTCTGGCATTGAGCAGCATTACCCTTAGTTTTTTTCCTTTTGGTGTTCTAGGGTGGTAGGTTTAGAATTTGAGCCTTGCCTAAAAAGGCACTATGGGGTGGCAAGAGCCTTTGCCAATATCCGAGGCCAGGGGTGACAGGTGCAAGCCGTCCCTTGAAACAGCGTGGCTTGTCCAGCATGTCATCCCAGGCAGACAGACATTGGATCCCCTTTGAATGACACCAGAATTTAAGCCAATTATTAAAGCTGATCATCTTATCACTGTATTGTGGCATCATTCTAGGTGAAGGTAGGATACTGCTCAAGGTCAGGGTCATACCTGCCTGGGCTACATAATCAGAGAGCTCCTCGATGTCCCTTTTCATGTAGTCCAAGGAGGTACGTCTCAGGTCGTTGACACCAGCGTGGACAATGACTGAGTCGTACTTGTACCTGCTGTTGAGAGACCTGAGTGCTTGCGTTATGTGGCGGATTCTAGCGCCCGACAGGCAGCTTACTGTGACCTTCTCCTTACTCAGTCTGGTGAGCGGGACGTCAGTGTGTCTGACTATGGAATCACCAATGACAAGTGTGTCTGGCATTTTGTTAGGCCTTAAGGGCTGTGACTGTTTGACACTCTGACTGTGTGGTCTATGTGTTGCATGTGTTGGGTCGTGAGGTGGTAGTTGTGTAGGGTGTCTGCTTTGGTGGCCTCTGCTGTTTTGGTAAATTTTTGATCAGAGCCTCCGAGTATGTCTTTGTGTGAGTATGTGTATGATTTGAAGTTGTGATGGTACCATGTGTGACTGGGTATGTATTGTGTGTGGTTACCTTCTCCTCCTGTCTGGTCTTGCCAGTCCTATGTTGAGAGAGCTCAGCCTCCAGTTTGGCCGTATAGTTGCATCTCTCGCATGTATTTGTGTTTGTGGGAGAAGGAGAGGATTGTCTGTGTACATGAGGCAATTGTAACATTGCCTCAATATTCCAGGTTCACCAGTTGAGCTGGAGGACACTAGCAACTGATCCCTCGACATACTAGAAGTAGTAGATAAAGAACTTTCAAAGGACTCCTGGGGAAGTGGGTTTTAGGCTGGTGGGGTACTATCTATAATAAGAGTGCTTTATCAAGGTGCAAGTACTGTAGGAGTAAGTGCTAGGCTTTACAGATAGAGAATAGTCTACTTGGGAATCAAGTAGAGATGAACTTTTCAGTTATAGGATATGCTGGTTAGATCAGCAGTACAGTTTAGCGTGTTTTATAGCAGGGGGCTGAAGGGAGCTAGGAATTGGCCCAAAACGACCAATGGACTACTAGTTTCTGGCTGAAACTTCACCAAATCGGACAAAAAGGCCGCTCAGTGCTTCCCACTCCCACTGGTAAGCAAAGAAACTTCCCTCCCTCCTAATAAGGCAGTGGATCAGTAACAGGAACCAAAAACAAAGCCCAGGGATCAGCAACTCTGAAACTGGACTACTCTAGTTCAGCAAAGCGGGAAAACAAGAGATTTTTTGTTTTATTACAGAGATAAGGAAAAAAACAGACAGTAAATGCTATAAATGCTGTAAATTGGCTAGCGCACTTTAGTGTGTAGCCTACAGAAACAATTTGCAACAATTAGTAACTTAAAGTGCAATAAACAGTGTAAAATGCAGAAATCACTTAAGGTAGCAGTAAAACAGGCGAAATGCAGTCGCTAGCTTAATAACAGTGGGAAAGCCACAAAAATACTTATATCTGGTAGAAAGTCACTCTTTAGCTCTCTGCTGCTTCGATCACTCTGCAGGCCACCACGAGGATCTGTGCAGAGTTGGTACAAGCTGGAAGCAACGTGGTTTAGCGTGTTTTATAGCAGGGGGCTGAAAGGAGCTAGGAATTGGCCCAAAAAGCGACCAATAGACTACTAGTTTCTGGCTGAAACTTCACCAATTCGGACAAAAAGGCTGCTCAGTGCTTCCCACTCCCACTGGTAAGCAAAGAAACCTCCCTCCTTCCTAATAAGGCAATGGATCAGTAACAGGAACTAAAAACAAAGCCCAGGGATCAGCAACTCTGAAACTGGACTACTCTAGTTCAGTAAGGTGGGAAAACAAGAGATTTTTTTTTTTTTTTACAGAGACAAGGAAAAAAAAAACAGACAGTAAATGCTATAAATGCTTTTAAGTGGCTAGCACACTTGAGTGTGTTAGCCTACAGGTAAAATTAAGCAACAAATAACTTTTTAAGAGTGCAAAACAGTTAATCAACACAAAAACAGTTTAAATAGAATGCAGAGCTGTATAAACAGGCTAAGATGCAGTCGCTAAGCAGTAAATATTCAAAAAGCCAGAAAAAAATACTTAAATAAGTTATAGCAGATATAGTTATAACAAATGCTCTGAAATATACTGTATATTTCCAATATGTTTGAGAAGGACAGTCAGAACACAAGAAGGTTCAGGCGAAAAAGAAAAAAAAAGTTTTGTTTTACTTTTTGAAAAGGGAAAAAGGAGGAACAGAAGGCCTTATCAAATGTTCTCTCTGTATTAAGAAGAATGAGCTAATGACACTAGACTGGGAGGTGTGTCACAGTAGCCTAAGACAGCAAGCCCTACAGATTCTGAAAGTTTTTTAAACAGATAAAGATTTCTGAAGATACTGAATAGACAAAGTGCTTTTTTTT
>NC_056744.1:1693918729-1694032242 GCF_019279795.1 Protopterus annectens | reverse complement strand
ATAAATAAAAAATTATCTGCTTTTACTGTATTTGTGTTTCTTCCTACTTTATTTTGCTTTTGTGTCATCTTAAAAGTACTCAGTTGTATTTATTACTGATTGGTGTAACTCATTCTAAGCCTTTTAGTTTAAGCACTTGGGCTTCAGACCAGTTGTTTTACATTAAGAAGGTTGGTGGTCTGCACTGTAGTGGCAGAACAGGTAGCTTACATCCTTCTAAGTTGGGAACTGCTGATTGAGGGCTCGGTGTCTGTTATTCTAAAAGTGTATTAATTCTGGTTTAAGCACTTGGGCTTCAGGCCAGTTATTTTACATTAAAAGGGTTTGTGGTCTGCACTCTTGTGGGAGGAGAGGCTGGACTCTGCCCTGGGAATTTCTGGTTAAAGGCTTATAGTGCCTGCATATTTGAACTCCTTCTTACTGAAATTGGTACACCTTGTTTGCTGTAGCGTAGACTAGATCCAGGCCTGCTGAATCTAGTTTTGTTTGTATAACTTGAGCACTAATCCAGGCATTCATTACTGCTTGGTAGTAACTTGATTAAAGTGTAGCTATCATTCTAAGTCTTTTGGATTAAGCACTTGGGCTTCAGACCAGTTGTTTTACATTAGGAAGGTTTGTGGCCTGCACTGTGGTGGCAGGACAGGTAGCTTACATTCTTCTAAGTTGGGAACTGCTGATTGAGGGCTCAGTGTCTGTTATTCTAAAAGTGTATTAGTTCTGGTTTAAGCACTTGGGCTTCAGGCCAGTTGTTTTACATTAAGAAGGTTTGTGGTCTGCACTCTTGTGGGAGGAGAGGCTGGACTCTGCCCTTCTGAGCTGGGAATTTCTGGTTAAAGGCTTATAGTGCCTGCATATTTGAACTGTTTCTTACTGAAATTGGTACACCTTGTTTGCTGCAGCATAGACTAGATCTATGCCTGCTGAATCTAGCTTTGTTTGTATGCTTGTTGTTTGTTTGCTTGTTATGTCCCTGAAACACTAATTCCACCTAAAACGCGGCTTTTCAGCGCTTCTGTGAATCCCTAGTGATATCTGCATTGCTTACTGTACTTATTTCCTTGTTTCACTTGAAAGAAAGTTACTGTTTGTCGTTTTTGCATTTAAGTTATCTGTAACACATTGCATTTAAGTTATCTGGCACTTGCTCACTAAAGCAATTATATGTCAGCACTAAAAAATTAAAAGCACTACACCCTCACAAACTCCCCTTGAGTACCTTGTTCCCCATTGGCCCTTTTTGCAATTATAAAGGAATTCCCAATACTATTCTAGCATGTCCAAAGGTCAGTTGTCAATCTCCTCTCCAGTCCAGCTGGTGAATCTGGGAATCTTGAGACAATGTTACAACTGCCTCATGTACACAGACAACCCTCTCCTCCTCCCAACAAATTCCAACACATGTGAGAGATGCAACCATATAGCCAAATTGGAGGCTAAGCTCTCTCAACTCAGTAGTGGCATAACCAGTCAGGAGGAGAAGGAAACCACACTCACTACAATTCCAGTCTCACATAGACCTACCACGACAGCAAACCAAACACATAAACACACAAAAACATACTCGGAGGCTCTAAATAAAAAACTGCCTAAGCAGCAGAGACCTCCAAAGCAGACACCCAAGTAACCGCTACCCCAAAACAAAACACATGCAACACATAGCTCACAAAGCCAGTGTGACGAACAGTCACAGCCCTTAAGGCTAAACAACACACCTGATACACTTGTAATAGGTGACTCTATCAGCAGGCACACTGACGTCCCACTCAAAAGGCTGAAAAAGGAGAAGGTCACGGTGAGCTGCCTGTCGGGTGCTAGGATCTGCCACATAACACAAGCACTCAGGTCACTCCAAGGCAAGTACAAATATGACTCAGTTATTGTCCATGCTGGTGTGAATGACCTGAGACGTACCTTCCTGGACTACATGAAAAGAGACATAGAGGAGCTCTCTGACCATGTGGCCCAGGCCGGTATGACCCTGACCTTGAGTAGCATCTTACCCTCACCAAGAATGATGCCACAATATGAAGACAAGATGATCAGTTTCAAAAATTGGCTTAAGTATTGGTGTCATTCAAAGGGGACCCAATGCCTGTCAGCCTGGGATGACATGCTCAACAAGCCATGATGCTTCTCTAGGGACAACTTGCACCTGTCACCCCTGGGCTTTTGGATATTGGCAAAAGCTCTTGCTACCCCCATAGTGCCTTTTTTAGGCAAGGCTCAAAAGACAAACCCACCTCCGTAGGTATCACAAGGGATAAGAAACTAAGAGTAATGCCAGAAGTCTAAACCTCAAGATGCACGCACTTGAAACTCTCCTTAGCATGGAGAACATTGATATCTGTGCAGTAACAGAAACCTGGTTCAAGGATCCCGAGAGCACCGCAGCACTACCAGGTTACACCTCATACCATGCTTTTCGGCCCCAAAACTTGGACCGAACCGCAAAAGGAGGGGGAATATCAATATTCGTCAAAGATACCCATACCTCCAGGTTGGTGGCTCAGCACGAAGAATCAGAGACTATCCATGTGCAACTAACAGTGGGTAAAACTGCATTCCAGTTTATAGCCTGCTACAGACCACCCTTCCAAACCCAGGAACCCCACTCGGCCTTCCTGAGAACACTGGAAAATATGAAGGTCTCTCCAAACGCCATTATATTGGGCAACTTCAACTACCCAAACATAGACTGGGAGCATTACTCTAGCTCCAACACCCTAGCCCAAAGGTTCCTAGAATTTATAAACTCAGATGCTATGGAACAATTTGTTACCACTCCCACAAGAGGGGAAAACATACTGGACCTGATCATCACCAACATGGGGACTCTATGCTCCAGACCAGAAGTGTATCCCTCACTGGTAAGATCAGACCATAAACTAATCTCACTGGATATTCACATCCCGACCCCACCCCCTGCCCAGAAAACCACAGTGAAAAACTTCTCTAAAGCAAATTTTACACTCCTCAAAAGCGAGGTGGAATCCTTTAAAGCCCCAGGGCCTGTGGAAAATATGGCCCAGACCACAGAATCCTTTATAAACGCATTCTATGAACACCTTCAGGAATGCATGGATCATGCAATCCCAAATAAAACCAAGACCCAATCCTCCAAAGGCAGATGTCCTGTCTGGTGGACCCCAGCCATAAACAAACTATACAATAGAAGGATGAAGCTACTACATAATAGAGCAAAATCCCAAAAAGGGAAGGCATCTCTGATTAGTATTAGCAAAAAACTATGGGCACTCATAAAATCGTCTAAGGCCAGCTTCGAGAGACAAATTGCACAGGACACTAAGGATAATCACAAGGCTTTCTTTAGTTATATTAGGAACCTGGGTGGGAATTGCCAGATATGCTCAGAATTAGTCCAAAATGACAAAAAATACACTGAACCCACAGACATTGCCAACATCCTGGCTGACAGGTTCAGTGCAAACTTCTCCCCCACTCCCCACCAAAAGGGCAAATATCTATCCCAGCAGAGTGCTGCCCCCCTGACATCTCAGATGGTCAGGTAAGAGCCGCCCTCTCCAAAGCAAAAAACACAGCATCAATGGGACCAGATGGTGTCCCGAGCTGTGTCCTACATGAACTCCAAGAAGAGCTAAACCCAAACATAAAACTACTGTTCAAGCTCAGCCTTACTACAGGATATGTACCCAAGGAGTGGCGTACAGCAACAGTGGTCCCTCTCCACAAAGGTGGTGCCTCAACGGATCCTGGAAACTATCGCCCCATAAGCCTGACTAGCTTGGTCTGCAAAGCTATGGAAAGGATCATCATGGACCTCATAAATAAAGATATTGGGGACCTACAGACACTGGATCCTACCCAGTTCAGCTTTGTTAAGGGCAGATCCTGCCTCTTAAACCTGGTTGATTTCTTTGAAACAGTCACCAATGCCATTGACGAGGGGAAGGTGGTCCACACAGCCTACCTGGACCTCACAAAAGCCTTCGATACAATACCCCACTCGGGCATTATAGTTAAGCTCACCAGCTTAGATATAAACCCCTATGTCACTAGATGGGTTGCAAACTGGCTCAAGGACAGAACCCACATGGTTAGAATTGCTGGAGCCATGTTAGACTCCAAACCAGTTACAAGTGGTGTCTCACAAGGCTCAGTCCTGGGACCTCACTTGTTCGGTATATATTTCTCGGAGGTACAGGCCAACACTAGAGGACTGTGGCTGACCAAGTTCGCAGATGACTGCAAACTGGGAGACATAATCGGCTCTCCAGCTGACACAAGCATCCTCCAAAAGGGCCTCATAGAAACAGACAACTGGTGCCAGAGCCATGGCCTCAAGCTAAACGCCAAAAAGTGTATAGTCATCCCCTTTGGCAAAAACAAAGTGCCCACAAATTACCACATAGGTGGTAATCCATTAAGTACAGAAGAAGTAATTAGGGACCTGGGGACCCAAGTTGATAGCAATCTCTCATTTGACAACCACGTGGCCAAAGTGGTTAGAAAATCATTTTATATAGCCCACCTAATCATGAAGGGTTTCACATCTAGATCAGGGGAGGTCATTGTGCCTCTTTACTCATCCCTCATCAGGCCCATAATTGAATACAATGCCCCTTTTGGGATGTACCTTACCAGACACCTGCAGCAACTGGAAAGACCCCAAAAGTACCTCACCAAGAGGATCAAAGGGCTCAAACAGATGCCATATGCTGCCCGGTTAAAGAAACTCCAGCTCTACTCAGAGGCATACCACGTGCTCAGAGGCGATCTGTGCCTGATTGTATAAAGCCATGTCCAACCCGGAATTAATGGACATGCTGCACCTCAGAAAATCCAAATCCCATCGAGCTACGCGCTTGAGAGACTTGAACCTCAGCACTGAAAGAAATAGGACATGCTGGAGGGACAGATTCATAACCCAGAGGCTCCCTTCACTCTGGAATAAAATCCCAGTCCAGGTTAGGCAGAATCCCTCATTGACTCTCTTCAAGAGGAATCTTGATGAGTGGATGGGAGATCATAGGTTTACCCCGGGTATCACTTCTGTGTCACTGTTAGATAGAGGCACAGTATACTAACCTCGAAAAAGGGCATAGCAAAATTAATTTAAAATGGGTGGTGAAGCCAAACACACTCTGGCTAGGCTTATAAATGCCCTAGGGCAGATAGCCTAGTATGAACCTATGAACCTATGAACCTATATTAACCTGCTCAATAAAGCTGAGTCTGACTCTTTTTTTTTTTAAATGTAGTGCTGTTACAACAGCTATTCTTTACTCAAACTCAGGAAATCTGAGCAGTGCAAGAGTTTGGAGGTGTGTACACTGCTAAGTTCACATATATAAGACTCTATCGATATAAAAGACAAGAATCATACTAGCAAACACCCTTTTATTACCAAAACTAGTTTACTGGTATAATTTCAAAGCTAACCTAAACAAAATTGTACAGCTAGAGCTCAGATCATCATATGATAAAAAAATCAAAGTTTTCAGCACAGCCTAGAAGCAATGCTCACACACATAACATAGAATGGACCCCTGAGGGAGGGCTAGAGGGTGAAAGAATACAGCAGTTGGTAGTGCCCAGAGCCTACCGTCTGCACTTCTAGTCATAGCCCATGGCATTCCCTTTGCAGGTCATATGGGCATAAAGCATACCAAGAGACATATTATGCAGAACTTTTATTGGTTTGGGATTTCCAAGGATGTAACAAGGTACTGAAGGACTTGTCAGCAGTGCCAAAAAGTATGCAAGGCAGAATACAAGGTGAATGCTCCTTTGGTACCTTTGCCTATGATTGAGGAGCAATCATAGGCGAAGGCACTGAAAGAGTGTATGCCTATGATTGCTCCTCAGTCATAGGCAAAGGCACCAAAGGAGCATTCACCTATGATTGAGGAGCAATTTCAGAGGGTAGCTATGATATTGTGGGGCCTCTGAGTACCTCAAGTGCCACAAGAAAAAAGTACATCCTACTGGTAGTAGATTATGCTACCATATAGCCTGAGGTAGTGGCACTGTCCTCCATTGAAGCAGAAAAGGTGTCAAATGCTTTATTAGAGATTTTCAGCAGGGTATATTTCTCAAAATAAATACTCACTGACAAAGATTCTAATTTCATGTCAGAGCTGCTGGCTTGCCTGTGGAAGCACTGTGGGGAAAAACACATAAAGACCACTCCCTACTATCCCCACACTAATGGTCTGGTGGAGATGTTAAACTCTACACGAAAGACCAGGCTACAGGCATTGGAAAACCAGTTCAAGAGGGAGTGGGACAGATATTTGCCCCATTTGTCATTTGCTTACAAAGAGGTGCCCCAGAAATTCACAGTTTTTTTCACCCTTTCAGTTGTTGTATGTGCATAGGGTGGGGGGACCTCTAGATCTGATTTGTGATGAGTGGGAGGGTGAGTGTGAATCCCACAAGGAGTTTGTTGTTGCCTATGTCCTAAACCTCAGGACAAGACTCATGGAACTCATAGTCTTGGCCAAGGAGAACCTGGCAAAAGCCCAACAGCGCAGAAAGGTTTGGTATGACAGGAGTGCTCAAGCTAAAGAGTAAGCTAGGGAGCAACAGGTTATAGTTTTCATTCCTGTCAGACACAACAAGCTGCAGGCAGCTTGAGAGGGACCCTTCAAAGTGGTAAGGAAGGTCAGTGCTGTTAACTATGTGGAAGAACTGATAGGCAGGAGGCAGGGGCACAAACTGCAGCATGTTGACATGATAAAATCTAATTATGATAGGGAGACTCTAGTGCTAAGTATTTTCAGTGGATGGCAGGAGGAATCTGAGGGGGATCTGGTGACTGATCTCAGCAGTGAGGCTCAGACTGACACCTCAGTGGAAGGGGTAGCAGCAATCCCCTACCCAGTTTCAAGAAATCCGAGCAGTGTTACAGATGTTTGGGGGCATATTTACTGGGAAACCAGGGTGCCACCACCTGGTGCAGCACCATGTGGATAAAGGACCCCAAAGGCCTAACAAGCAGGCCCCTTATAGGGTTCCTGAGAGAGTCAAACAGACTCTGAAGGAGGAGATAGAGGAAATGTTGGAACTTGGATTAATCCAGGAGTCAAGCAGTCCGTAGGCCTCCAGAGTGGTGCTGGTACCAAACAAGGATGGCAGCACCAGGTTCTGTGTGGACTACTGGAAACTAAATAGCCACACAGAGTCAAATGCTTACCCCATGCCTAGGACAGATGAAGCCCTAGAGCAGCTGGGTGGGGCTAAGTACCTTACTACTACTGATCATACCAGGGCTACTGGCAGGTGTCCTTGACTCCCAACACTAGAGAGAGGTCAGCCTTTGTGACTCCTTTCAGCTTGTATGAGTTCATGAAGATGCTCTTTGGGATGAAAAATGCCCCAATGAGTTTCCAGAGATTGGAGAGCATATCCTAGCTGGAGCAGGAGATTTTGACCTTGCTTACCTGGATGATATTGCCATCTACAGCCATTACTGGTGAGAGCACCAGCATGTCAGGGAGGTGCTAAGTAGACTACAGAGGGCAGGTTTGACCATTAAGTCCAGTAAGTGTCAGGTGGGTATGGCAGAGGTCTCCTACCTGGGACCTAGAGTGGGGAGTGGTAAGATCAGACCAGAACCTGCCAAAGTGGAAGCTATTCAGGCATGGTCGGCCCCTGTTACCAAACAGCAAGTGAGGGCATTCCTAGGGAGAACAGGGTACTACAGAACATTTGTCCCCAATTATAGTACTATAGCTGCTCCCCTCACAGGTCTGGCAAGGAAAAACAGGCCAGAAAAGGTAGTGTGGACCCCAGCATGTGAGCAGGCATTCCAGAAGCTTAATGGAGCTTTGAAGAACCACCTATGTTAGCCAGTGCATTTTACAGCAAATAATTTGCTATGTAGGTGGATTCTTCAAACCACTGGGTCAGGACTGTACTCAGCCAGATTTCCTCAGAGTGAAAAACCACCTAGTGGTATATATCAGCCATAGGCTCCAACACAGGGAGGAATGCTATGCAGCTGTAGAAAATGAATGTCTAGTCATAGTGTGGGTACTGCAGAAACTCCAGCTTTATCTGTATGGAAGAAAATTCACTGTAGTTACAGATCACAATCCCTTGACATGGGTATATCAAGCCAGCCAGCAAAATGTCAAGTTACTAAGGTGGAGCCTAGGGCTGCAGGCGTATGATATGACAGCGCAGTACCGCAGTGGGATCAGCAACGCCAATGCAGATGAGCACTCACAGCAGGGTATGGGGTAAGGTATTCCCAGATAGGCTTATCCCTCTCAAGCAATGTTTCTCAAGGATCGCTTGAAAATCTAGCTTGAATCTTTGAGGGGGAGAAGAAATGTGAAAAAGGGAGATACCACCGGCACAGCTATATGTCATTTTGTAAATAATTATATGTCATTTGTGAATATCCACATGATCTATATAAAATACTTGCGTGACAAATGTATTAGAACCATATGTCATATAAGATGGTTTGTACAGATGTGCTGAAGAGATATTTTATAAAGTGCTTGTGATTAAAATGCAACCACAGCGTGCCCTACTGGAAGAGAACAGAAATGTACATGCACTATTGTAATTGTTTAAATGTATATATTTTAACAGTGGAAACTGGAATACAAGAGGTTAACTTCAGTCCAGCAAAACTTCAGAAAAGTAGCTGAAATTAAATTACTTTATGGCAGCAAGAGACACAGGTCTGTGCTGAGAAACTTTCTTTATTGTCTTCAGAGTGAGCTAATTACTACAATTGTTTTATGACATAGACTGGAAGGGGATTGAATGTTGGAACGAGCAACAGGAACCAGGAACCGGATATCGAATTGTGCATTCGTGCTTGTTACTGCCTTAAATTTAGCTGCTGGGCTGCTGTGTCTGACTGAGCTGGGTTGCTGTGTCTGATTTATTGCTGCTACCTTGAACAAAGCTAAAGCTGTGTTAACTGCCATGAAAAAAAGCTAAAGAGTGCTGCTGACTTGAGTTGAACGGAGGAGTTTGCTGTGTGCCTTGAGTTATTGCCGAGCAACAGGAACCAGGAACCGGATATCAGAATTGTGCATTCAGGCAGGTTACTGCCTTGAAGTGAGCTGCTGGGTTGCTGTGGCTGATTTATTGCTGCTACCTTGAACGAAGCTGTGTTAACTGTTATGAAAAAAAGCTAAAGAGTGCTGCTGACTTGAGTTGAATGGATAGCTTCGCTGGAGGCTGTTGGGAGTGTGCTGTGAACAGAGTAGGGTCTGCTGCTGCCTTGCCATTAGGTACTGTGTGTATGTGTGTGTGAAATGCCCCAGTTGTTTTATACTGGTGGCTAGAGAGAACCTGTGTGTGGTTAGAGATCAGGCTTGAACCCTGTACCTTGAGTGCAGGTAACAAGAGCCTGAATTCCCTACCCACCACCATTTGTGGATTTTTTGCAGATTTTTGCCTCATATTTTGTTCTGTTCTGTTCCTCATAACATCTGTGGTTCTGAATGTTTAAATCCTTAGATATTTGATGGTGCAGTGGTAGCATTGTTGTCTCACAGCTACAGACTCTCTGGTTAAAGTCTTGGCTAGGGTGCATTCTGTATAGAGTCTGCATGTCGTCCCTGTGTTTGTGTGGGTTTGTTCTTGTGTCTTCCCATGTTACAAAGACATGTGTATGCATTATTTCTCCCTGGGCCTCTGCTGAATATTGTTTTTTGTTCCAAGTTAAACTTTCCTGGTTAACAAATGTTAAATAAATAAAATTGGCAGGCATTTGAATTTCAGATTTTATATTCTTTAGAAAGTACATAGTAACACAAAACCTTTTATTCTAGCAATTTTCTAAGTTTATAAGATGAATATTTGAAATTTCTCTCTATTTTTGGGACTGTAGTCCTCCATTATTGGCTTTGTCCAGGTTTTTTGTGCTAAGGTTGAGAGCTATGGCAAGAACTGAATGCAATGAATATGTTTGAGGGCTGTATTCCCCCATTATTGGGTTTGTCCAGGTGTTTTGTGCTAAGAGGTTGACAGCTATAGTAAGAACTGAATTCACTAAATGGTTGCCATTTAAGTTTCAGTCTTCCTCTCATTCACGAAACAGCTGATTTGTCATAGTGGTATGCTATTCTGAGTGTTTTATAGAGGGACCTGGGTTCAAAACTGGGCAGTAAAATGTATGGTGATAACACAGCACTTTTTTTATTCTAGCAACTTTCCAAGATTATACAAGCAATGTTTAATGTTTCCCTGGTTTTTGGGCTTTTGTCCCCCCAATAAATTTTAGCTTTTTCCAGATTTCTTGTGCTGCGAAGTTGAGAGATACAGTTGAGTATCAAGTAGATTTTAGAAGTAGCTGAGAGCTGCATGGGAATAGAAGTTTAGTGCTGCTTATAATTAGTCTGCTTGCATTGTTAATAGCCCAGCAAGTAGTGTATTTGCTTTTGATGCAGAAGACTCTGGGTTCTACTCCCACAGGGGATGGATGCTGCCATACTGAGAATATCCTCTTTGGCGAAGATACCTAGTAACTATGAACCTGTTATCAGTTTGCCATACATTTCCTATTGCAATATTACTAGCTTATCCTTTTTTTTTTTTTTTTTTTTTTTACGTAATATAAGCAATTTATTCCTCAGGGGCAATTTTACGTAATATAAGCAATTTATTCCTCAGGGGCAACAGGCACTTTATTTATAGATGACACAATGAAATATAGAGTTGCTTGCTAGCTGCAACCTCTTGATTAGTTACCGATCTCTTTAATGTGGAATTATTTAGATGACTTACTTCTGCAGAGAGTGTGCATATTTACTGATACTGGTGGATTGTATAAGTTTGAGTAGACTTTTTTTATGATGGAAATGTTTTCAATTGGGCAGTTTTGTCATTATTGGTGCATGCATTTTGTTTTATTGTTTACTGGAAAAATGTTCAAAACAAATTTAAAACCCCCTCTAACAACTGTACTGTATTATACAAGAAATATAATTTAATACAATCAAGAAGGTGTATCACACAACACATGTGTTTTGTGTGCAAGGGGCCTATCATTTGAAAACAGCACAAAGTTAATCTTTATACTACCCAAATGTATTTTCTTTAAATGTGGATTTCAATGCTGTTTCAATGAATGTGAGTTTCAAGGGCAGAGTTTTAATGCTAAGTCTATTTTCATTGTGAGACTGCATTGCTTTGCTCAGCAGATGTCTTAGTATTTGTACTGTAAAATACAAAATAAAACTTTCAAATGAAATCTAAATCATCGTAGAAGTAAAGCAGTATGCACATTGCAGTGTTTATGGTAAATGGGGTGAAATAGCCAAGTAATGGGACATTGGAATGGCTGCAGAGGGTGGCTCCATTCGACCATGATTTTGTGAGGGGAAGGATGGCAAACTCAGACAGTCCTGGCTCGGCTGGACTATACCTCTCAACTGTCCAGATTTTCACAGAATGAATAGCTTTTTGCTTCTTATTTTTAATTTGTTCCTCATAAAATTTGTGGTTTTCTGGCAAATCATTTAGGAATTCAGTCATTAAATAATGACAGACATTGAGTTTGACTTCATAACCTTCAGAAAAATGCATGCTAAAGCAAGACCTGTTGTTCTATCAACTAAGTTTATACAAGAACAATTTTAGTACTGTTTGGGTGTTCCCCCAATATATTTGGCTTTGTCCAGATTTCCTGTGTTATCAGGTTGAGAGGTACATGCAAATTGCTTTATAGAATAGGGCATATCCAAACCTCTCAACTGTCCCCAATTTTGGCTCAAAATGTTGCTTTCCCTCCAATAATCCCTCTGCAAAATGGCAATTTTGGAAGAAAACGTGGAGGATTTACAATTAATAAATAACTGTAATAATCAGAGTTATAGATTACTTTTACGTTTATTTCAGAAATGCATGTAGATTCATTTATTTTGTCAGCTGCTTAAGCTAACAGGACTAATATTCAAGTGTCCCTTTGACAGGTTCCCAGCTGTATTGTGTGACTATTTTATATTTTTGCATCACATTTTTGGTCCATTTTTCATAAAATTGTGGTTTTCTGGCAAATTAGTGGCAAATCATTAAAGATTGAAGTAAGAAAATGACAGACATTTGAGTTTCATATTTCATACCCTTCAGAAAATTCATACTAATGCAAGACCTACTATTCTATTAGAAAGTTTATAAGAGCATTCTTTAAATATTGTCGTTATTTTTGGGCTTTTGTCCCACTTCTGTGTATGGCTTTGTCCAGATTTCTTGCTCTGAGGTTGAGAGGTATGATAAATGTGTCAGGGCCATTGCAGTCAGCCAGAGACATTTCAAGTTGTGACATACTTGTTGCACCCCACTTCCCCATGTAGTGACTCTGGATGTGTTCAAGCAAAGCAAGGAGCAGTTATGCAGTTTGTGTGCAGAGTAACCCCCCCCCCACCATCCAAGGTAGACATAAGTACTACAGTGGCTTTTCATCTGTCCTTGCTTGATTTTGCAGAATGTTCTGGTTTTCTGTCATATTTTTATACAGTTGATTATGCTTATTAATCAGAAAGTGCCCGTTGCTCTGTGTTTAAGTAGTGATGCTTTCATGACCATCAGATAAGCTCGTCTGAGATTGTAAGATGCAAGCAAGCTTATTGTTAAAGAATTACCAACATTGAAAGCCTTTTTGATGTTGCCATGCAGAGAATACTTACGTAACTAGATAACATATAAGCCTTGGGTACTGAAACGCATATGACAGTATTTGTAATAAAGGACAATATTACAGTATTTTAAGAAGCTCATTACCTTTGTTGGAGACTTGCAGTCTTCTTTGCAGGCTTTACCCATAAACTAAACTGAATGCCAATCTATCATGTGTGGTCCATAACCTGTGCGTAATCTTTTAAGCAATTTATCTTGAGCTTGTTTCTTGTTTGCTGTTCATTTTTTACTTTGATCATGTTTTCCCAATGAAACAAGTAGATAGTTGTCAGGCAGCAGGTCTTTTTTTGGATAAGAAACATTTTTACATGTGAGGGTATCACAGAGATTGCTACTTACAACATGTTACTTGGTACTTTTTTTTAAAACTGAATATAAATTATAATCAAAACTACAGTGTAAGGAGAAGTGGTTTCAGTTGAGTGCTGCTTTGTTTTTCTTGTACTTGACTGATTTTGACTGGCATTCCAGTAATACATTTAAAAAGTAATTTATTTTTCATGCCTCACAGCCTTTTTGTTTCCATCTAGATATTAAGTAAGCTGTCATGCAGCCAATGCATTGAAATATTTTTCTCTTCTACACGTCACATTGTCTTGATTGCACTCTCATAATGATGGCTTGGCACCCAGGGCAGTATATTTAATTAAAGTTCCAGTTTTTGTGGTTTTGAGTATAGCTCCTCCCCTTTCTAATTGGCCACACCCCTTCCCATTGGCCCCACCCATTCAGCTGTCTCCTGCATTTGAAGTCATCAGCTGCCACTGCTGCGCATGCGTATGTGACATGCATTTGCACACTTACCCAGTACATCATGTTGTGTAAAGAATGTAAAGGAAACAATGGAGAAAGGAAGATCTCCACTGCGTTTTTTTTTAAATAATTAAGAAAAAAGAAGCCAGGAGACTTAATGTTCGGGAGAGAAGGGACAGAGAAAATAAAAGGATAATCAGGTATGTTTCTTTAGTTTTGCACAACATACCCGATTATCCTTTTATTTTTCTCTGTGTCATCTCCCTTGTTCATTTGAGGTCTTCTGTTTTGTAAATGTATTTATAAAAAAGAAAGAAAAGTAAATTTTTTATCAGATATATTTATGGAAAAAAGTCTGGGTGACTGGACCTTCTTCCGTTGGTATATTCTCAGATTTTTAACAGGCACGCTGGTTGGACAGACCAATCAGTGTGCTCCTTTTTGAATATTAATGGCCAATCATTGTATAATAAATTTACTACATACTAGATTGTATGCTCTTGATAATTTATTTTAAGTTAAAATTTGCAGTAATTTTATATTTTATGGGTTAATTTGTAATTGAATGGAAACTTAGTATTTATTAGACAAATCTGCTTAATTACAGGAACTGCAAAACCTGAACTTTTTAATAGTAAGAGAAATCTACTACATCTCTGAAGTTAATTTAGTTTACCAAGTCATCCTATGCATAGTTAATAGTTAGTCATGTTTACTTTGCATGGTTGCTGGGGATGAGTAGAAGGTGGTAGTGTTTCTTTTTCTCATTCTTTCTTTGGAATGTTGTGTGAATTATTACATCATAATGTAATGTTGTGTCACCAAATTTGCTATTCAAATATACTGTCATGAACGTTCACAATATATGACATATCTCCCGAATAGCACTATTTTCCAGATTGCATTCCTTCATTTTTATGCTTTTTACTACCAATATGGAATTCAAAGTTTTGCTATCTATATACCAAGCTTGCTCAAATCAAACTAAGGTACGAAAAATCTCCTTCACTGCATATATGTCACTGTACAGAAATGTTCTGTCATTCATGGATTATGTGTTGTCATATAAAGACATGGAGCTCTGATTGCATATATGCCTCTGTACAGAATTTTTTTTGTCATTTGTTGTATTTGTACTGTTATGTTATGGAGCTTTTCTCCCAGGGCCTCCACTGTAAATGGACCTTGTTCCAGTCGGACTTTCCTGGTAAACAAATGTTAAATAAATAAATAAATAAAAATAACATGGTTTGCGTCCAACATTTAGTAAGTTAGCAGTGCTCTACAAAGCCACAAACTTCATCTATAGTAACTCTGATAAATGTGATTAAATGGGTACAGTATACAGGGGTCTATGCAGAGCCTTTGACTGACAGGATTATGACTTCTTTTACAAGCTTTGAAACCACAGCTATAACATGGTTTAAAAGCTATGTACCAAACAGACAAAAAACAATATACTTGATGCACACTTAAAACCCAAAGGGCTCCACTTGGGGCACCATTCTGTTGTATTTGCTCATAAACTCTAGGTTCATAGGTTCATAGGTTCATACTAGGCTATCTGCCCAAGGGCATTTATGGCTTCGCCCACCCCTTTTAGTTGAAATAAAACTATGCCTATCATTTTTCTGTGCCTCTGTCAAGCAGTGACACTGAAGTAATCCATTTTGTTCCACAGCATAGGGAGTCTCTGGGTGATGAATCTGTCCTTGTGGTTCTGAGGGATCTAGATTTTTGAGGTGAAGCATATTCATCAAATCTGGGTTTGACATGGCCTTATATGTCAGGCACAGGTCACCTCTGAATGAGACTGAAAAGAGCTGGAGTTCTTTCAGTCTGGCAGCATAAGACATATTTTTGAGACCCTTTATCCTTTTGGTGAGGAACTTTTGGGGCCTTTCAAGCTGCAGCAGGTGTCTGGTCAGATACATTCAATCATAGGTCTAATGAGTGATGAGTACAGGTTTTCCTAACTACTTTAGCAACATGAGTGTCAAAAGGCTACTGTCAACTTGGGTCCCCAGATCCCTGATGGCTTTTTCTGTGCTCAGTGGATTGCCACCTATATGGTAGCTAGGGGTAACCTTGTTTTTCCCAAAGGGTATGACTATGCATTTTTTAACTTCAGGCCATGGCTCTGGCACCAGTTATCCCACTATCTATTTATACTGGTCTACAATAGATTATCATGATCTTGTATGCAAATTATCTTCTTTTACCCTTTGAAGCAGAAAATATAGCTTGATCTCCAAAAGCTTCTACAAATCCAAACCTCAGCTCTGTTCTTGCTTTTATACCTACAAATATACAGTTAATCCTACAAAAGACAAATACTATAGTATATGGATCACTGTATTGCCTTTCCAACAGTAAACCATCAAATCTTAGAGAACCATGAAATATTAAAATTAACCCTGTACAAATTTATAAAAAGTGGGAGTGGTAAGCACTAGGTAGCCTATCTATCACAAGAGTTGTGGTTTCTGGCCCAAAAAATGTAGTTTATTGGTTGTTTGGGCAGTTTCTCCATCTTTTACAACTTTCTGGTTTAAAAGCCTGCGTTTGCACTTTTCCCGTCTTTCCTGTGACTAGTCTAGTCCAAATACAGATTTCCTGTATCCAGGACTGTATGTAAGCTTCTGAGATCCCCAAGCCTTTCTGTGTTGGAGGGAAGCCTTCTAGCTTATCATTGGGAGAAGTAAGCACTAGGGAGCCTATCTACCGCAAGAGGAGTGGTTTCTGGCCCAGAAATTGTAGCTTATTGGCCATTTGTGCAGTTTTCCCATCTCTTTCAAGTTTCTGGTTTAAAAGCCCACATGTGTGCTTGTTTCCCACCTTTCCTGTAACTAGTCTAGTCCAGATACAGATTTGCTGTATCCAGGACTGTCTGTAAGCTTCTGAGTGGTGCCAAAGTCTGCTCTTCAAAATTTCCCTTAGATCTGCTAGTTCTCTCCTCTCCTGCACTTTTACTAGCTTATTAATCTAGCACTTTACCAGACTTCTTGTAGAATTACTGTAGCACACAAAAGTGCTACCAGCACTAAATGTTCTAGAAGGAAACAGCTCCAGTACTTATTATTAATGCCCACCCCTCCAGGCATGTCTAAAAGTCAGTAACCTGTGCTTTCTCCTATTAACCTGGTGAACTTGGACATCCTGAGGCAATGCAGCAACTGCCTCATGTACACTGACAACCCTCTCATCTTACCTCCCAACACTCAGACTTGTGAGAGATGCACTTATATACCCAAATTAGAAGCCACGCACTCTCTAGCCAACACTGGAATAGCTGGTCAAGAGGAGAAGGTCAACACTTGCACCACACCACATGGAACACATAGCCCTCCAGAACAAACACCAGCACTGCCTTCACATAAAAACACAAACCACACACCCACCTTTGCAGAGGTTCTCAATAACAATCTACCCAAACAGCAGAGACCTCCAAGGCAGAAATGCACTTGACCACCACAACACAACACTAATCACAGGACACATAATGCTCCTAAACAGTGTGCCACTCAACCAAAACCCCTAAGGCAAAACAGCATGCCCAACACACTAGTCATAGTTGAGAGTGAGGCACACTGATGTCCCTCTCACTAGGTTGAATAAGGAGAAAGTAACAGTCAGCTGCCTATCAAGTACCAGGATCCACCATATAACACATGCACTCAAGTCCCTCAACAACAGGTACAAATATCAATCTGTCATTGTACATGTGAGTGTGATTGATCTGACATGTACCTCCCTGGACTACATGAAAAGAGACATGGAGGAGATCTCGGATTATGTAGCCCAGATGGGTATGACCCTAGCCCTGAGAAGCATCCTACCATCACCCAGAATGATTGATTTCAACAACTGGCAATGTTTCTGGTGTCATTCTAAGGGGAACCAGTATGTGTCTGCCTGGGATGACATGACTGACAGACCTCGATGCTTTGCCAGAGATGGCCTGCATCTGTCACCCATGGGCTTCCAGATACTGGCCAAGGCTCTTGCCACCCCTATAGTGGATGTTTTAGGAGGTGTTCTAAAGACCAAATTACCACCATAACAGCTACAAACAAATGCAATCTGAGGGTCATGCTCCTGAATGTTAGAAGCACTCCTTAGAATGTAGAATGTAAAATGTAGAACACTGACATTTGTGCTGTAACAGAGACCTGGTTCAAGACAGCAGAAAGCACCCCTGCGCTACCAGGCTATAGCTCATTCCACACCTTTTGGCCCCAGAACTTGGACTGAAGCTCCAAAGGTGGTGGTGTTTCCATATTCATAAGGAATGTGCACACCTCCAGACTGGTAGCCAAACATAACACATCAGAGATACTTCAGCTGCAGCTAACACTGGGTAAGACAGTGATTCAGGTCTTAGCCTGCTATAGATCACAAACATGTCCTAAGACTCACACTCCACGTTCCTAAGCACCCTAGAGAATATTGGGGTCCAACCTAACACTCTCATACTGGGTGACTTCAACTACCCCTCCATTAACTGGGAAAGCTACTCATGCGCCATTGTATTTGCCCAATGTTTCTAGAATTCATTAATTCTAATGCCCAGGAGTAGATCGTTCTTACCCCCACTAAAGGTAGCAACATCCTTGACCTGTCATTACTAACATGGTTGACCATTACTCTACACCAATAGTCAACTCCTCCCTGGTTAGATCTGACCACAAACTAATCACTTTGGAAATCCACATTGCTCTCACCCCCACCACTTCGCAAAGGTAACAACCACGAAAAACTTATCCAAAGCTAACTCGGGGCTCCTAAAAACAGAGGTGGATAACTTCACGGCACCATGGAAATGGAGAATAGTTACATGACTGCTGAATCTTACACAAATGCACTGTATGAACATATACACAAATGCATGCATCTCCCCATACCCAGTAGAACCAAGACACTTCCCTACAAAAAATGGAAGTCAATCTGGTGGTCCCTCACTATAAACAAACTCGACAACAGAAGGAGGAAACTGATGCAGAATAAGATGAAGTCCCAAGACTGGAAAAACTCCCTTATCAGCCTCAACAAAAAGTTGAGATCCCTCATCAAATCCTCTAAAGCTAGCTATGAAAACAGAATTGTAGCAGATAGTAAAGACAACTACAGGGCCTTCTATAGTTATGTAAAGAATCTCCACAGCAATACCCAGATTTGCTCTGAGATGCTGCACAATGGTACCTCATATACTGAGCCAACAGATATTGCCAATGCACTGGCTGACAGATTCAGTGCTAACTTTACCCCACCCCCCTGCCCCAAGGACCAATCACAATACCAGTAAATTGCCAGGCACCCAGTATTACTGCTGCACAGATTAAAACAGCACTGCCCAAGGCCAAGAATACAGCTTCTATGAGACCTGACAATATCCCTGGCTGTGTTCTACATGAACTACAGAGTGAACTGGCACATCACTTGTGTGCCCTGTTCAATCACAACCTCACCTCAGGCTTTGTCTCTACCGAATGGTGCACTGCTACAGTCATCCCTCTCCACAAAGGTGGAACAACTACAGACTCTGGGAATTATTGCCCCATTATTACAGTTTGTTTTTTTGAAGTGTAGGTCATGCCTGCTAAACCTGGTCGACTTCTTTGAGTCAGTCACCAGAGCTGCGGATGAAGGCAAGGTGGTTCATACAGCCTACCTTGATCTGGCCAAGGCCATTTATACCATTCTCCACTCAGGAATCACAGAAAAACTCACTAAGCTAGGCATCAACCCCTATATCACTAGGTGGGTAGCAAACTGGCTCAAAGAACCCACAGTGTGAAAGTAGCTGACTCCAAGTCAGACTGCTGACCAGTCATGAGTGGAGTCCACAGGGTTTGGTCCTGAGTCCTCTCCTGTTAGGTATCTACTTCCCTGAAGTCCAGCCAACATGAAGGGACTGTGGCTGACAAAGTTCACAGATGATTGCAAGTTGGGAGCTATTATTAACTCCCCAAGTGATGTTGACATCCTACAGAAAGGCCTCCTGAGACCAATGACTGATGTCAGAACCATGGCCTTAAGCTCAATGCCAAAAAATGTGTCATCATTCCCTTTGGGAAAAAACAGTTCCCATGAATTACCACATCAATGGTAGTCCCCTGAACACAGAAGCTGTTAAATGAGATTTGGGATACAGGTTGACAGCAACCTCTCTTTTGACCACCACATTGCCATTGTGGTCAGAAAGTTCTTTTATGTGGCACATCTCATTACTAAAAGTTTGTATCCAGGAAGAAAGAGGTCAGTTTCCCTCTGGTCTTCCTTCATTGGCCAATCATCAAGTACAATGCTCTATTTGGCACGTACCTCATTAGACACCTGCAACAACTGGAGAGGCCAGAAAAGTACTTCACAAAGAGGATCCTAGGCCTTAAACACTTGCCTTATATGGACAGACTCAAAAAACTCCAACTATTCTCTGTCTCATATTGCCTACTTAGAGGCGATCTCTTCTTGACTTACAAAGCCATGTCTGACCCAGCTCTGTTAGAAATGCTACATTAAAAGAAATCCCAATCCCTCTGCACCACACGCTCCAGAGACCTCAATGTCATTACCACAATCAACAGAACATGCTGGAGTGACAGGTTCATAACCCAGAGATTGCCCATGCTATGGAATAGACTTCCCATACATGTCAAGCAGAGCCCCTCACTAGCCCTGTTCAAGAGAAATCTTGATGAGTGGATGGGAAATAGAAAATTCACCCTAGCCTAGTACACACCGATGAACCTATAAAACCTAGACATGTACCTCAGTCAAAAACTCTCCTTCACCCATCATATAGAAATGATTATCACAAAAGATCCTTAAAGTAAAAGTCCATCTGCTCCTACAGTTTAACTCAACCATTTGGATGTTTTTCTCCCTACAATATTACTCCAATATTATTTAGGTATCAGAAACCTGCTTCTACTTTATAAAACTTTCATTTCCTTGCCCTAGAATCAAATAAAGGGATAGCCTACTCACTGTTTTAAGCTTAACTTCTCACATACTTTGGCTTATGAATTTGTTTCTGGCATGGCATAGCAAATCATCATCATCATCAACCCTCTTTTTCCCATTTTCTACATGGGGTCTGGGTGTCGTGTCAACTTTCACCATCTCTCTCTCTATTCAGTACCACTGTCCCACCTTCTTTGACACCCATGCCTGACTGTTGCAGGTCTTCTCTCACACAATCCATCCACCTCTTTGCTAGATGCCCTTGTTTCATCTTGTCTTCTTCCTGTCTGTCTCAAATCTTCTTCACCAGTTTGTGTTCTGCTCTTGGCACGTGTACCTGAACCACCATAATATGTTTTATTTTACCTTTTCTGCAAGTGGAGCTTTGATGTCCTCATTTCTTTGTCTGCCCCCAGTGTGCATCCTACCACCCTTCTCAGGCACTTCATCTCCATCACCTCAACCTTCCTCGACTGCTCTGCTGCACTGGTTTCTGCACCCTACAGTAGTCCTGGCCACACCACTGGTTTTGTACACCTCATCCTACAGTAGTACTGGTCACACCACTGGTTTTGTACACCTCACCCTACAGTAGTCCTGGTCACGCCACTGGTTTTGTACACCTCGCCCTACAGTAGTCCTGGTCACACCACTGGTTTTGTACACCTCACTCTACAGTAGTACTAGTCACACCACTGGTTTTGTACACCTCACCCTACAGTAGTCCTGGTCACACCACTGGTTTTGTGCACCTCACCCTACAGTAGTCCTGGTCACACCACTGGTTTTGTACACCTCACTCTACAGTAGTACTGGTCACATCACTGGTTTTGTACACCTCACCCTACAGTAGTACTGGTCACACCACTGGTTTTGTACACCTCACTCTATAGTAGTACTGGTCACACCACTGGTTTTGTACACCTCACTCTACAGTAGTACTTGTCACACCACTGGTTTTGTACACCTCACCCTACAGTAGTCCTGGTCACACCACTGGTTTTGTACACCTCACCCTACAGTAGTCCTGGTCATACCACTGGTTTTGTACACCTCACTCTACAGTAGTACTGGTCACATCACTGGTTTTGTACACCTCACCCTACAGTAGTACTGGTCACACCACTGGTTTTGTACACCTCACCCTACAGTACTACTGGTCACACCACTGGTTTTGTACACCTCACCCTACAGTAGTACTGGTCACACCACTGGTTTTGTACACCTTACTTTTTAGCTTCTTTGGCATTCTTCTCTCATATACTACACTTGACACTCTGTGTCAGTTGGCTACAGCTTCTCTGATTTTTAGGTTTGACCTCCTCCTGCAGACTTCCCTTCTCTTCCACCACCCTCCCAGACACTGAAAACTATTAACCTGCTCCATTATCTTTTCTTCTATCTCAGTTCTAAACTTCTTCTGATCTCAGTTATTTGTTGTCAGTACAACTGTCTTATTTGTGCTCAGTTTCATCCCATGTGCCTTCAGTTTTACATTCCATTCCCCACTATCCTTTGCTGAAGTTCTTGCTCAGAGTCTGCCTGTAATGCCACATCATCTACATACAGCAACTTTATCTGTCCCCTCAGACCTGTTTGCTAATGTAGTTCATCATCAGCATGAACAGCAGTGGGTTCAGAGCTGAACCCTGGTGCACATCCACTCCCAATGGGAACCCCCCTGTGAGAATAAACACTTTTCGTATTTGAAACATTGCGTCCTTGTACATAGCCTGCACTAAGTCTGCTAATGTTTCTGAGACTTCAAACCACCACAATACTGCCTAAATCATCTTTATTTTAACCTTGTCATCTACTTTCTCTAAGTCTAAGAATGCCCAGTTGGCTCTAATTTTTTCTTAACTATCTGTCTCACTGCAAACATCGGGTCAGTTGTGCTGCATCCTGATCTGAATCTGAGCTGCTTGTCTCCCATCTTACATTCTAGTGGTCTGTGTATTTATCAATCATGCTACCCAGAGCTTTCATGCAATGTAAAGGGAGTATGATACCTGTGCTGCCCACAAGTGTGCATGCCCCCTTTGTTCTTGAACACTGGAACTAGTATGCTTATTCTTCAGTCAGCTGGGATATGCCTTTCTTTCCATGCTGCTATGAGTATCCTCAGGAGACATCTCTCCCCTATCACACCTACCATCTTTACCATATCTGCTGTGACCTCATCTAAGTCTGCTGCTTTCCCTGACTTCTATTTTTTAGTCCTGTTCTTACTTCTTCTATGGTGGGCTCCTTCTCTTCTCTCATCGTAGTCTGTGTCTGGACTAATACAGCTTCTGTGGGGTTTTCTTCATTTAGAAGCTCCTGGAAGTAGTTCATCCAACTCCTTTTGATGTTCTGTGGACTGATGAGTAGGTTGTTGCTGGTATCCATTATGAAGGGTTTCTGACTATCTTCTTTATCTTTCTGCTTTTTTCTTGCAACCTGATATAGTTTCTTTGTGCCATCCACTGACTCACTTTCAAGAAGCTGGTGGGATGCCTGTGATGCCTTGTTTCTTGCTCTTGAAACTCATTTCTTAGCTTCTTTGTAAGCCAAACAGTGTTCCTTTCTAGCCTGGTCAGTCTTTTCTATGTCACACTTTTTCCTGTACTCCTTCTTTCCTTTGATGACTTCCTGGACTTCTGCATTTCATCACCAGCTTTCCTTACAAACCTTATCTCCATGCTGTTTTAAGGTGCTGCCATTCTTCTTCAACTCCACCTACTTCCTCTTCTTCCTGAGTTGATAGCACCCTAAGTAATACTTGAACTGTTGTGCCTTCTCTACAGTCAACTTCCAGGTCTTCAGCCTGGTATATGTTGACCTCAGAGCCTTCTCTGACCACTGTTTGCAGTTGATTGTGACAACTAGTGGTTTATGCTGTGGGCCAACTGTTTCACTAGGGATGACTTTGAAATTGCTGATTCTACCCAAATGCCCTTTTTTAGAATGAAAAAGTCTTCCTGATTTGCATATTGGCCCCTCTTGTATGTGATCTTGTGCCTGTCTCTCATTCTGAACGATGTGTTGGCTACTATCAAGCCAATTGCCAGACAGAAGACTAGAATGGCCTCGCCTTCTTTAATTCTGCTACCCCACCCATAGGGACCAAGGTAATCCTCATATCCTGTTCTGTATGTCCCAATATGTGCATTCAGGTTACCCGTTATTAACACCAGAAAACTCCAAACAGACATTGGCTGGAGGTCAGGATTGAACTTTGTACATTGTGCATGGGAAGAAAAGACCTTAACCATTATGCATGGCATAGCACAAACACAGGGAAAAATATAGTTCTCCCTGTCAGGTACTGCACATTATCTTACATAGGTCATTAGTCCTACTGACGTCAACAGGTCAGCAGCTGTTATTTAACAAAATGCATCATGAAACTGTTTTCAACTGCCTTTTTTGTAGAGAGGATGAAAAACAGTATCAAAATACCTAGTTAGCAGGGTTAACACCAGTATCTCTCTTTCTGATTTAACAGTACTATTCTTCGTCTTTCGGCTTTTTCCCGGTTAGGGGTCGGAACAGCGGATCACCTGTCTGCTCAAGATTGGTATTGGAGTTTTACACTGTTGAGTTGCCAGCCCAGCGCCCAATCTTCCACAGAAAGCACACACATGCGCAAACTCACACCTATGGCCAATTTAGGCTGTCCAATCCACCTACAGCATGTCTTTGGGATGTGGGAGGAAACCAGAGTACCCGGAGGAAACCCATGTGACCACAGGGAGGACATGCAGACCCCGCACAGAAGGCACCCCAGCAGAGAATCGAACCAGAGAACCTCTTGCTGTGAGGTGGCAACGCTAACTGCTGCACCACCATGGCTACCCTCTGACTGATTTGGAGAATTCTGTCCTGCAGGGGAGACAACATGAAAAATGACAAATGTCTTGATATTTTACAAAAAAATATTTTCTGACTTTTCTCTCTGTCACAGAAAGCTTTGATAATATATTTAAACCACCACAATATCAAATAAATTATTAAAAACATTGCACATCACAGAGTTTTTATTTTGGTACTGAGATAAAAATAATTATTTTTCATTTCATGATGGTTTTGGTTGTCCTGCACAATTGCATTTCAGTAAGAATATCCCACTCTGGGCATTAAAACTATGGCAACTCTAGTAACTGACCATATATTGTGTATAGTGATTCAGGTGTAAGTGGTGCTTTCTGTAACAGCAGCAGTTTTAGAGTAAGTAGTATTAGTCTTACAAAGAGCACTACTTCTTTGTCATGGTTTTGATGAAGTATTAGCATGCTGCGATATAACAGACCAAGAGAGAGCACTGCAACAGAAGTGAGAAAATGTCATGTAGGGAGACATTTATGTCCCTGTTTAAAAAAAATCTCCTAACACAAATTGTAGAACAGATAGTCATACATTTTGTACTATGTTTGCAAAATACTTTTGACTAAAAATGGCAAGCACATCTCTTCAATATTCAGGATAACAAAAACAAGTTAAAAATCTTTCCACTCCTGCAAACACTGGTGAGTAGCAGGACTCGGTCTTTGAAGTGTTATAAAGGTTTGTGGATTGCAGTGAGAACTTTGACACTTCAGGAAGAGTGTGGAGGATGGTCCGTCAGTGCTCACAGCATAGGACTACTAAATGAGAATCCTTAAAAAAGCCTGGAATTTAGCTACTTTCTTTGGCTGGAGCTGTAAAGTAGCTCTGAATAGCTTATAACATGCTCTAAGAGAAACATACATGATGGTCATTCAGGAATAAAATGCAAGTACTCCTGTAACAGAAGGTGTGTAAGATGTCTTTATCTCACAGTTGGCATTATATCTCAAGGAACAAGGAAGACATCTTCACACAAGTATAAACAGGTCATATAACAAAAGGAAGAAACTGATATATAACAACAAGAGGGAACTTAGTCAGCAGATGAAGAATGCCCTCCACAGCTTGAACAAGCAAATCAGATATCTTGTAAAGCCCTCTAAGGGTAATTACAAAGCTAAATTAGCATCCCTAACTAAGGACAATCATAAGGTATTCTCTAGCTATGTCCAAAATCTAAAAGGGTATGCCCAGATATGTGCTGAACTTGTAGTGGATAATACCATCCATACTGAACCTGAGGAGATTGCCAACCTGCTAGCTGGCAGATTTTGTGCAAACATCACCCCCTGTCCCTACCAGCCATACCCCAAAGCATACCAGATACCAGTCCTCTACCTAGTATCTCCAAAGAGCAGGTCATATCCACGGTCTCCAAAGCCAAAAACCTGGCCTCTATGGGACCAGATAACATCCCAGACTGCTTACTAAACAATCAAAACCAAGATCTAATGGAACCACTTGGTACTCTGTTCAACCACAGTCTGAGCACTGGCTTTGTTCCAGTAGAGTGGTAAACAACAACAGTAATCTCCTTGCACAAAGGGGGCCCATCAACCGACCCTTGGAACTATAGACCCATAAGTCTAACCAGTCTTATCTGCAATATCATGGAAAGAATCATCATGGACCTTATCAACAAGGACATAGGTGACCTTCAAACTCTTGATCCAACCCAGTTTGGCATCATTAAGGGTAGATCAGGCTTATTAAACATGTTGGACTTCTTTGAGAATGTCACCAAAGTCCTTGAACTCAAAACTGTATATCACACTTACACGACTCTCTTACATGTAGTCTAGATAATTTCTTCACAATGCATAAGCTCATTTCAGCTTCAGTCAGCTGTATAATGTAAAGGATTTCTCATACTGGATACTTAACAATACTTACCTTATTGCTGCACTACTCTAACCTTGTTGTGTACATTGTATTGCAATGGCTCTCTGTATTGTATACTTTAATTTTGTTGCTGTACTTTGCCACATGGTGAGACTGAAACCAGGCATTTGTGATCGGTGCTCTAACATGGTTAACAAATTCAAATAAAATAAATGAAATAACTAAACTGTGGTTGTGGAGAATACATATACAGCAGAAACATTTGTTTGAAAAACATGAATCCTATCTGTGGGAAGTTTTACTTTACATAACTTTGTACCCTCATTGCAGCCTATGAATGTGAGCAGTATGGTCAGCAGTAGATGGGACTTGACGAGACTCAGTGCTACTCCCAGAGAATGAACAAGCTAATCATAAATCCCTTACTGACAGAAAATGATTTACAGGGGTGCAGATAGGAACCTGTTGTTCAGCTATGAAAATACTTTGGCTTCCTGTTGATACAAATGCAGTGTAACCACAGGCATGCCTTTCATGAGCATTCTTGGTGCTGAAGTAAGACTAAATGGCAGAGTCCAGGACTGATATAGACTGGTTTTGACTCTGAAGCACAGATATCTTTTGGATTTTTTTAAGATGTGTGTGTTAAGACAAGCATCCTGAAGGTCAACAGAGCACATCCAGTTTCCTTTGTTAGACAATGTAAAATTAATGTACAGGCATCTTTCCAAGCTTTCTTTGGAAAATAATGTGATTAGGTCACTTAAATGCAATACTAGCCTGTAGTCCACTGACTGGTTAGCACTAAACAAGAAAAGCAGCAATGCTCAGACTCTGGTATGGTAAAACCTCTAGGATGTTTCTGTTGTTTAAGTACCTTAGGACCTTTGAACCATTTTCCTTTGTTTTGTTTAATGGGGGTGTGATATTTGTTTGGAGGAGATGAGGAATCTGGGGTGGAAAGGAAGGGTACTTTGCATCTCCTTAATGTAACTGTTCTAGCTCAGCTGTCCATAGTATCTCTTTTCACAGTGACAGGTAGGGGGACAAATGATCACTGAATTTCACCAGGGGCAATGGTGTTGGGAAAGACCACTGAATAACTGCAGGTGAATCACGGTTACCTGGCAACTACTAAAAAGCTTAGTTTTGGGGACCACAACCTCTCAGATTGTTTTGCTTTTAACCTCACCTAAACCCCATGTAATGAGGCTTCTTTGCATTTTAGAAAATATCATTTTAGAAAGTTGAAGTGGTATGTGCCATGCTACACAATATGATCCTGCGAAAACAGCTGCAGCAGGAACAGCTGGGGTAGGGCCAAACAGCCCCCCACCATTGCCAAGGCCTGCACAGGCACAGCATGACTCAGAGGAGGAACAACCTGAGCCTGCCCCAGTAGGCAGAAGGAGGCGTGCCCAGTATGCCTTGGCCTTGGCAAAGAGGCAACGCATAGCACATACACTGACTCAGTAGGAACCCTGGAAATGACACCTCTCTCTGACTCGCACATACAATAAAAGAAATGCCTAACTTGACAGTACCTGTTTTAAAACATGTATAGCGAGTGTACTATGTGCATCCAACATATGCAGCCCTGCAAAATCATCTGAGGCATGATTGCCCTATTTTAAGCTATATAAAGCAGTGCTAAGCACATTTTACCACTATTTAGCATATTTAAGCACAATTGCGTGGAGCTGCGCACCGTGCAAACTAGTACAACATCGGGCAATGTTGGGCAATGCTGGGTAATGTTGGGCAAAGTCAGGCAAAGTCGGGTAAACACGCTAACACCTGCTTTACTGTTCCTTAACCAGTCAGGTCTGCCCAGCAGGAAAATAAAAAGCAGTGACAGGACTCAAATTCAGGATACTGTGCACTATAGTCACAGTACTGAACCACTAAGCCATGACAGTATTTCACTGGCACAGACACAGCAGGACAATTGTAGACTAATGCAAACACAAACAAATGCTGCATCATGCCCTCTGAACTTCCCCCCAAGCCTATGCAGACAGATAACAGCAGGCCAGGCAGTGTGATGTGTGTTGGGTAGGCTATGAAGTCACAAACTAATATACATGAAATTGGAAGCTAAGATCTGTAGTACAGTAGTATGCCTCAAGCCAGTATGATAGGCAACAGTACAGACTGAAATGGAGTACCTGACATAGCAGTGCAGGCCTAGCAAATGTGTATAAGTGTCAGGTGAACCCCTCATCCTATATACACCCACAGTAACAATTAGGTGTGCCCCCCGGATAGAAATGTACAAATAATAGCTGTCCACCTTGTATGTAGAAATGTTGATAAGTCTATGCAAATTGACTCATGGAAGCCCTGCAAGCACAGAGTGCTTCCTGTCGATGTACAACATAAAGGTGAGCTCTGAAGTAAAAACCAACTTGATTTTTCACACACACATATAGTATATATGCCCATATTGGGCATGCTCACACACACAAACAAATTTAGCAAATTTCAGTCAGCAACATACTGAAAGGTCATACTGGGCGTGCTCACACACTTCAATAAATGTAGCAAATTTCAGTCAGCAACATACTGAAAGGTCATACTGGACATGCTCACACACTTAGGCCATGTCTGAGTACAGCAGTGGGTCACACATATCTGGCAGTTGCAGTTCTTACCCCAGAAACTTGTCACTATTCACCAATCCTGCCTTGCACACACAGTTATATGAAAACAAACCCATATAATATATTGAACTCCTGTCATAATCAAACTATGTACTACAAGTACTTAAGTTGTTCAAAGAAAGTAAAAATTCAACGAAGATCAATAAATCTCCCATCAGTATCATCAACAAACAATGAGCACTCCTAACATTATCCAATCCATGTTCTGGCAAAAATATTGTCAAAGAGTCCATAGAGAACGATGAAGCTTTCTTTCGCTATGTCATAAATATCAATGTAAACTCATATATGTTCTGAGTCAGTGCAAACTGTAAATGAATACATGTACATGACTGACAATGCCAACATCTTGTCAGACAGGTTCATACATATTAGCCCCCTCTCACTGACAAAAGGGCCCATTATCATACCTGGAGATTGTGAAAACCCAGAAATCACATATACAATGGTTAAACACCACTTTCCAAACCTAAAAACACGGCGTCTATGGGATGACATGGTTTCCCTAGCTGTGTCATATGTGAACTCCAAAACAAACAGACCCTGCACCTGAACAGTCTGTTGAGACTCTGTACAGTATATGAAACTGTTGAATGCATTACAGCAACGTTTGGCACACTCCACAAGTGTTGGTGCACAACAGACCATGGGAACTATTGTCTTATAAGCCTTTTAAGCCTGATCTGCAAAGCCATGGATTCTATCATGATGGAACTCATAAACAGAGCTATTGTGAGCCTACAAACACCCAACCCTACCAATTTTGGTTTGGTCAGGGGCAGTTCATAGCTCCCAAACCTGCTAGACTGTTTTCAAGGCAGTCACCCAGGACATACATCAATGAAATGAGCTACACATGTCCCACATAGACCTTGAAAAGCCCTTTTCCAACATCCCAGACACATGTCGTATCCACAAAATCAACAACCTGTGCATAAATATGTATGTCATCTGATGGATTGCCAACTGGCGCACAGATAGATCCCACAAGGTAAGAATTCTGGTCTCCTGTTCAAGCTGGTAACAACTGCTCTCCCCCATGGCTCAGACCTGGGACCCCTCCTGTCTGGTGTATACTTTTCAGAAATACAGTCAAACACACGAGGGCTATGTTTAACAAAGTTTGTGAATGACTGCAAAAAAGTTGTCATAATCGATGTTTGCAACAACAGAGACATCCTTAAAAAGGGTCTCAGTCAGACAGATGTGGTGTCAAAATTATGGCCTCGAGCTACAGTCATACAAATTCCACATAGGTGCCAACACCCTAAATATGGAGGTAATAATAAGGGATCTATGGACACATGTGGATAGTCATCTCTACTTCCAGAAACACATTCACAAAGTGGTCAGAAAATCATGCTATGTGTTCCCACAAACTGCCAAGGTCTTTGCATGTAGGTCAAAGGAGGTTCCCTCTACTCATCAGTCATCAGACCCGTCAGAGAGTACCACAACACACTTGCAATGAATCTGACTAGGCACCTTCAGCAGCTGGAAAGACCACTGAAGTACCTCAACAAGGAGATTACTGGCCTCAAACAATTGCCCCATGCAACAAGACTGAATTTAACTCAATCTGTACTCTGTTGCATACTGTCTACTCAGGAGATCTCTGCCCAACAGACAGGTCCATGTCCAATGCAGAACTGATGTACATGCACTATCTGAAGTAAACCCAAGCTCACTGTACCACATGCTCTAGGGATATCATCATCACAACATTACATAGAACATGTTGGAGGGATACATTACTAACTCACAGTCTTCCCTTGCTTTGGAACAGGCTCCCAACCGACATTAAGCCGAGTCCCTCACTGACACTCTTCCAGAGGAGCCTTGATGAGTGTATGTGAAACTAAACTGTCACACCATGGATCACTTCAACAGCTCTACTACACAGAGGCCTAGGGAACTAACTCCATGGGTGGTGATAGCTGCAAACTCTGGCCATACTAATATATGCCTTCAGGCAGATAGCCTATTACCTACCTATGTACCTCTCTCTCTCTCTCTCTCTCTATATATATATATATATATATATATATATATATATATATATATATATGTAGGGGGAACACAGTATAATAAGCCAAAGATGGATGGACAGAGATGTGTGTAAGAGGGTGACCATGACAGGGAGCCATCCAGGACTGTCCCACCCAGCACACATCCCAAAGGCATGAAAGACATGAGGTGCACATCTCTCCCACTGTACATAACAGCCACCAGTATCTGTAAGCATTACAGTGTATGTGGTCCATGTGCCTGCTGTACAACATGACTGTACAATGAAGTACATATCTACTATCTGTAGACATGTACCTGTCACATAGGTTCATAGATATGTAGTAGACTATCTCCACGAAGGCATATATCAGTCTAAACAAGTTGTGCAGCTTTCACCACACCATTGGGTAGTCTCCCAAGGCCTAGTTCTAATACTTTGTACCCTAAGCCCCTTTCTAGTGGGGCTGCTGATGTGATGCCTGGCAAGAATTGTCTGTTTCCCATCCACTCATCAAGGTTCCAACTGAAGAGTGTCAGCGAGGGGTTCTGTCTGATGTACATTGGGACTCTGTTCCGCAATAAGGCAGGTGTCTGGGATGGTACTTTATCCCACCAGCATGTTGTATTCATCATTCTGATGAGGTTCATATCCCTGGAATGTGTAGGGCGACTCAATGTTGTTATCTGTAGATGGAGCATGTTCAACAGTTATGTGTTGAACATGGCTCTGTATGTTAGGCAGAGTGTGCCTCTGAGTAGGTGGTACGCAATGAAGAACAGATTTAGTTTTACCAGTTGTGTTGCATAACACAACTGTTTGAGGCCAGTAATCCTCTTGGTGAGGTACCTATGTGGTCTCTACAGCTGCTGGGTATGTTAAGTCAAGTACATCCAAAATGGTGCACTGTACTCAATGATGGGTCTGATGACGTAAGAGTAGAGTGCCAACACTACCTCTTTGGATCCTGATGCATACCCT
Organism: Protopterus annectens; assembly: GCF_019279795.1. Classification (NCBI taxonomy): domain Eukaryota; kingdom Metazoa; phylum Chordata; order Ceratodontiformes; family Protopteridae; genus Protopterus; species Protopterus annectens. Next base: position 1,694,000,508 of record NC_056744.1, on the reverse strand, counting down.
TTGTTGATTAGGTGGGCCACATACAATCTCCCAATCACTTTGGCAAAATGGTTGTCAAAAGAAATATGACTATCTACTTGTGTCCCCAGATCCCTTATCACCTTGTCATTTTTAAGGGGGTAGCACCTATGTGGTAGTTTGTGGGTATTTTGTTTTCAACAAAGAGGATCACTATGCATTCCTCCACAGTGAGCTTGAGGAGATGATTCTGACACCACACATCTGTCTCATAGAGTCCCTTCTGGAGAATAAGATTGTCTTCCGGGGAATCTATTATGGCAAGCACTTTACAGTTCCCAGCAAACTTAGTCAACCACAACCCTCCTGTGTTGGCATGTACATTAGAGAAGTCTATACCAAACAGGAGGGACCCCAGGACTGAACCCTAGGGGACACCAGTCATTACTGGTGTAGAGTCTGACATGTAGCCAGCAACTCTTAATGTGTGGGATCTATCTGTGAACCAGTTTGCAATCCATCTTGTGATGTATGGATTCATGGCCAGGTTGGTGAGTTCATCTATGATACCTGACTGGGGAATGGTGTCAAAGGCCTTAGCAAGGTATAGGTAGGCTGTGTTGAGCTCATTTCAATCATCTGTAGCCTGGGTAACTGTCAAAGAAATCCTCCCAGTTCAGTAGGCGTGGTCTGTATTTCACAAAGCCAAACTGGGTGTGCTCAACTGTGTGAAGGTTCCCAATCTCTGTATTGTTGACTTCCATTATGATTGGCTCCATTGCCTTGCAGAACACACTCATCAGGCTCATAGAGCATGAATGCCACAGTAGTCAGGAAATCCTTCTATGTGGCACACCTCATCACAAAAGGTGTCTCATGCAGAATAGAAGAGGACATTGCTCCCCTCTACTCATCACTCACTAGATCCATAATAGAGTACAACACCACTTTTGCTATGTACTTCACAAGACATCTACAACTGGAAAGCCTGCAGAAATACCTCATAAAGAGCATTAGCAGCCTGAAATACATGCCATACACAGACCGTCTCAAAATGCTCCAGCTGTACACTCTCGCATATCGCCTACTCAGAGGTGATCTCCACCTAACATACAAAGCTATGTCAAACACAAAGCTGTTGGACATGCACGCAAAACACTCACAATCCCTCTGATCTTCGGCCCCATAACCCAGAGTGAAATACAAAAGGAAGGGGTGTATCCATTTATCTTATGGATACCCACACCTTCAGGTTAGTGGCACAACATGAGGCCTTGGAGACCATGCAAGTGCAACTAACATTGGGCAAAGCTGCTTATCAGATTGTAGCCTGCTACAGATCACCTACCTTGTCTCGGGAACCTCACTCAGTATTCCTGAGAACAGTGGAAAATATAAAGGTCCTACCAAACACTATTATATGAGGAGATTACAACTACCCAAACATTGACTGGGAGAATTACTCGTGTACAACATACTTTGCCCAATGCTTCCTAGAGTTTAAAAACTCATATATCTTGGAACAGCTGGTCACCACGCTCACTAGAGGTGACCACATACTGGACCTGATCATCACCAACATGGGGTACCAATGTTCCACAACAGAGATAAACCCCTCACTGGTAATATCAGATCATAAAGTAATCACACTAAACATCCACATCCCCCCCCCCCCCAATCAAGGAAACCACTGTGAAGAAATTTTCAAAAGCAAACTGCACACTTCTCAAGACCAAAGTGGAAAGCTCCAAAGCCCCCTTGCTATAGGATAATGCTATGCAATCTGCAGAATCATTTACAAGTGCATTCTATGAGCATCTACAGGGATGTATGGATCGAGACATCCCAAATAAAACTAAGACGCACTCCTCCAAAAATAAGAAACCAATCGGTGGTTGTTGCCCATAAATAAGCTATACAACAGAAGGAGGAAACGAACACATGACAGAGCAAACTTCACAAAAGGAAAGGCATCACTGATCATTATTAGGAAAAAACAATGATCGCTCATAAAATAATCCAAGGTCAGTTTCTCAAGACAAATTGCCAAGGAATGTAAGAATAACAACCACAAAGCCTTACCAAACATTTAGGTGGCAACTTTCAAATATGTTGTCAGCTACTGCAAAATGGCAAAAAATACACTGAACCAACTGACATTGCCCACATCCTGGTGGACAAGTTCAGTGCAAACTCCCCCCATCACCCTCAAAAGGGCCTGTGTCCATCCCAGAAGAATGCAGAGCCCCAGACTTCATGAACATGCAGGTAAAAGCAGCCCTCTCCAAAGCTAAGAACACAGCCTCAATGGGACTGGATGGTGTCCCAGGCTGCGTCTTACACCAGCCCCAAAAGGAACTACACCCTCACCTACATTCACTGTCCAGACTCAACCTTACCACAGGCTATGTACCCAAAGAATGGCATACAGCAACAGTCATCCAGCTCCACAAAGGTGGTGCCACAACAGAACCTGGAAACTATTGCCCTATAGGACTACTCAGCCTGGTCTGCAAAGCTATGGAGCAAATTATCATGGAACCTATAAACAGAGACATTGGGAACCTCCAGACACTGGACTCTACCCAACTTGGCTTTGTTAAAGGCAGATCCTGCCTCCTAAACCTAGTTGACTTCTTTAAAACAGTTACCAAGGACACAGATGGAGGTGAAAGTAGTCCACACAGCCCACCTGGACCTCACTAAGGCCTTTGACACCATTCCCCACTCTGGCATCATGGATAAGCTTACCAGCTTGAACATTAACACCTATGTCACAGGATGGGTGGCCAACTGGCTCACAGATCAAACACACATGTTCAGAGTTGCAGGTGCCATGTCCGACTCTAAACCAGTCACAAATGGCATCCTACAGGTCTTGGTCCTGGGACCCCACCTGTTCAGTAGATACTGCTCAGAGGTACAGACAAGCATGGGAGGAGTATGGCTGAACAAGTTTCCAGATGACTGCTAACTGTGATCCATAATTGACTCTATGGCTGACACAGACATCCTCCAGAAGGGTCTTACAGAGACAGATACCTGGTGTCAAAACAATGCCCTCAAGCAGAATGCCAAAAAATGCATAGTCATCCCCTTTGGATAAAACACAGTGCACACAAATTACCACATAGGTGGTAATCCAGTATGTACGAAGAATGTAATTATGGCCCTGGGGACCCAGGTAGATAGTAAACTCTCCTTTGATGATCACATTGCCAAAGTGTTTAGAAATTCCTTCTATGTAGCCCACCTAATGTCACCTAATGTAACCCACTTTGTCTAGTGTGATGATGTCACCATCCTACAAATATACCTGTGGAAAGGAGAACTCCCAGTAATGTGTACAGCATGTCATGTGAATGCATACTGTTGTATAACTTAGTTAGGTAGGGGTTTGAATCCTGCACTTGACAACTGTATGAGAGTGTGTGCGTCTCCTTGGAAAGGAACAGCCTTTTTGGAGACTACTAAAACATCTTAAAAGTGGTATACTTCTCTTTGTCAAGTCTGATGATGTCACCATCCTACAAATATACCTGTGGAAAGAAAAACTCCCAATAATGTGTATAGTGTGTCGTATTAATGGTTACTCCTCTAGTATCATAAAGTAGTTAGGTAGGGGTTTGAATCCTGCACTTGCCAACTGTATGCGAGTGTGTGTGTCTCCTTGGAGAGGAGCAACCTTTTTGGAGACTACTAAAACACCCTAAAAGTGGTATACTTATCTTTGTCAAGTCTGATGATGTCACCATCCTACAAATATACCTGTGGAACAAAAAGCTTCCAGAAATCTGTATAGCACGTCATGTTAATGTGCACTTCTCTAGTGTCATAAAATAGCTAGGTAGGGGTTTGAATCCTGTACTTGATAACTGTATGTGTGTGTGTCTCCTTAGAGAGGAGCAACCTTTTTGGAGACTACTGAAACACCTTAAAAGTGGTATACTTATCTTTGTCAAGTCTGATGATGTCACCATCCTACAAATATACCTGTGGAATGGAGAACTCCCAGTAATGTCTTTTGCACACAGTGCAGACTAGAGAAGTTGTTGACTGCAACTGAGCTACAAAATATAAGTATCTTGATTTTTTTGATTATTTTTACAGATTACTGTTTTTACAATTTAATATATATAAAGCACTTTGTCTATTCAGTATCTTCACAAATCCTTATCTGTTTAAAAAAATTCATTTGTCTCAGTAGTGCTTGCTGTCTTGTAGGCTATTTTGTCCCACCCTCCCTCACTGTTGGTGTCTTGCTCTTATACTTGGTGGCTTTGCAGTTGCCCGCCCCTACTGTGACACACCTCCCAGTCTAGTGTCATTAGCTCATTCTGCTTAATACAGAGAGAACATTTGATAAGGCCTTCTGTTCCTCCTTTTTCCCTTTCAAAAAGTAAAACAAAACTTTTTTTTTTTTTTCTCTCTTTCGCCTGAACCTTCTTGTGTTCTGACTGTCCTTCTCAAACATTTTGGAAATATACAGTATATTTCAGAGTATTTGTTATAACTGTATTTGCTATAACTGATTTAAGTATTTTTTTCTGGCTTTTTGATTATTTACTGCTTAGCGACTGCATTTTAGCCTGTTTATACAGCTCTGCATTCTATTTAAACTGTTTTTGTGTTGATTAACTGTTTTGCACTTTTAAAAAGTTAGTTGTTGCTTAATTTTACCTGTAGGCTAACACACTCAAGTGCGCTAGCCGCTTAAAAGCATTTATAGCATTTACTGTCTGTTTTCTGCAAAAAAAAAAAAAAAAAAATCTTGTTTTCCTGCCTTACTGAACTAGAATAGTCCAGTCTTCAGAGTTTGCTGATCTCTGGGCTTTGTCTTGGTTCCTGTGCTATTCCATATCCTTATTTGGATAAAAGGAAGTGTCTTTGTTCACCAGTGGGAGTGGGGAGCACTGAGCGGCCTATTTGTCCCTAGAGGAGTGGTTCCAGCCAGAAACTTGTAGTCTATTGGCCATTTTGGGTCAATTCCTAGCTCTTTTCAGCCCCCTGTAATAAAGCCCGCTTTTGCGCTTTTTCACTTGTATTCAACTCAACACAGCTCCTCGTGGTGTCCTGCAGAGTTCTACAAGCAGCAGAGAGCAAAAGAGTGACTTTTTCCTGATTTAAGTATTTTTTCTGGCTTTTTGATTATTTACTGCTTAGCGACTGCTTTTTCGCCTGTTCATACAGCTCTGCATTCTACTTAAACTGTTTTTGTGTTGATTAACTGTTTTGCACTTTTAAAAAAGTTATTTGTTGCTTAATTTTACCTGTAGGCTAACACACTCAAGTGCGCTAGCCGCTTAAAAGCATTTATAGCATTTACTGTCTGTTTTTCTTCTGTTTTCTGCAAAAAGAAAAAACAAAAAAATCTTGTTTTCCCGCCTTACTGAACTAGAATAGTCCAGTCTTCAGAGTTTGCTGACCTCTGGGCTTTGTCTTGGTTCCTGTGCTATTCCATATCCTTATTTGGATAAAGGGAAGCGTCTTTGTTCACCAGTGGGAGTGGGGAGCACTGAGCAGCCTGTTTGTCCCTAGAGGAGTGGTTCCAGCCAGAAACTTGTAGTCTATTGGCCATTTTGGGTCAATTCCTAGCTCTTTTCAGCCCCCTGTAATAAAGCCCGCTTTAGCGTGCTTTTTTGCTTGTATTCAACTCAGCACAGCTCCTCGTGATGTCCTGCAGAGTTCTATAAGCAACAGAGAGCAAAAGAGTGACTTTTTCCTGATTTAAGTATTTTTTTCTGGCTTTTTGATTATTTACTGCTTAGCGACTGCATTTTCGCCTGTTTATACAGCTCTGCACTCTATTTAAACTGCTTTTGTGTTGATTAACTGTTTTGCACTTTTAAAAAAGTTATTTGTTGTTTAATTTTACCCGTAGGCTAGCACACTCAAGTGCGCTAGCCGTTTAAAAGCATTTATAGCATTTACTGTCTGTTTTTCTTCTGTTTTCTGCAAAAAAGAAAAAAAAAAAAATCTTGTTTTCCCGCCTTACTGAACTAGAATAGTCCAGTCTTCAGAGTTTGCTGACCTCTGGGCTTTGTCTTGGTTCCTGTGCTATTCCATATCCTTATTTGGATAAAGGGAAGCGTCTTTGTTCACCAGTGGGAGTGGGGAGCACTGAGCGGCCTGTTTGTCCCTAGAGGAGTTGTTCCAGCCAGAAACCTGTAGTCTATTGGCCATTTTGGGTCAATTCCTAGCTCTTTTCAGCCCCCTGTAATAAAGCTCGCTTTTAGCGCGCTTTTTCGCTTGTATTCAACTCAGCACAGCTCCTCGTGGTGTCCTGCAGAGTTCTATAAGCAGCAGAGAGCAAAAGAGTGACTTTTTCCTGATTTAAGTATTTTTTTCTGGCTTTTTGATTATTTACTGCTTAGCGACTGCATTTTCACCTGTTTATACAGCTCTGCATTCTATTTAAACTGTTTTTGTGTTGATTAACTGTTTTGCACTTTTAAAAAAGTTATTTGTTGTTTAATTTTACCTGTAGGCTAACACACTCAAGTGCGCTAGCCGTTTAAAAGCATTTATAGCATTTACTGTCTGTTTTTCCTCTGTTTTCTGCAAAAAAAAAAAAAAAAAAAAAAAATCTTGTTTTCCCGCCTTACTGAACTAGAATAGTCCAGTCTTCAGAGTTTGCTGATCTCTGGGCTTTGGCTTGGTTCCTGTGCTATTCCATATCCTTATTTGGATAAAGGGAAGCTTCTTTGTTCACCAGTGGGAGTGGGGAGCACTGAGCAGCCTATTTGTCCCTAGAGCAGTGGTTCCAGCCAGAAACTTGTAGTCTATTGGCCATTTTGGGTCAGTTCCTAGCTCTTTTCAACCCCCTGCTATAAAGCCCGCTTTAGCGCGCTTTTGCGTGATTTAGCACAGAGTTGCCCATAGAGCACCATCGGGCAGCACCGGTTAAACAAGGTTAAACTATTTCTGGCTCCGTAAAGTCTGCTTTTCAATTTTTCCCTTAAAACTTCTCTACTTGCAATCTAAACAGTCTATTCTCTATCTCAAAAGCTCATCACTTGCTCCTAAAGCATTTTTATATAGGTAAAGCTCAGCGCTTGCTCCTAAAGCATTTTTATATAGGTAAAGTACTTGTATACTAAACAAAGTACTACATTAGCCTAAAATCCCCTTGAGTACCCATTTCCCTATAGGTCCCTTCTGACTCAGTTACACAGCAAACTTTTTCACTTTTTCTAGCATGTCGAAGGGTCAGTTGCTAGCGCCTCTCCTGTTCAGCTGGTGAATCTGGGCATCTTGAGGCAATGTTACAATTGCCTCATGTACACAGACAACCCACTCCTTCTCCCACAAAACACAAATACATGTGAGAGATGCAACTATATAGCCAAACTGGAGGCTGAGCTCTCTCAACTCAGGACTGGCAAGACCAGACAGGAGGAGAAGGAAACCACGCACACCACAAACCCAGTTTCACATAGAACTATCACAACTGCAAAACAAGCACATAAACACACAAAGACATACTCGGAGGCACTGATCAAAAATCTACCAAAACTACAGAGGCCTCCAAAGCAGACACCCAAGCAACTGCCACCTCAAGACATAAGACATGCAACACATAGTTCTCAAAGTCAGTGTGCTAAACAGTCACAGCCCTTAAGGCCAAACACAATGCCAGACACACTTGTTATAGGTGACTCCATAGTCAGACACACTGACGTCCCACTCACCAAACCGAACAAGGAAAAGATCACAGTAAGCTGCCTGTCAGGCGCTAGAATCCGCCACATAACACAAGCACTCAGGTCACTCCACAGCAAGTACAAGTATGACTCAGTCATTGTCCATGCCGGTGTGAACGACCTGAGACGTACCTCCCTGGACTACATGAAAAGAGACATAGAGGAGCTCTCAGATTATGTAGCCCAGGCCGGTATGACCCTGACCCTGAGCAGTATCCTACCCTCACCAAGAATGATGCCACAATACAGAGACAAAATGATCAGCTTTAATAATTGGCTTAATTACTGGTGTCATTCTAAGGGGATCCAATGTCTGTCTGCCTGGGATGACATGCTTGACAAGCCACTCTGCTTCGCAAGGGACGGCTTGCACCTGTCACCCCTGGGCTTCCGGATATTGGCAAAGGCTCTTGCCATCCCCATAGTGCCTTTTTTAGGCAAGGCTCAAATGATAAACCTACCGCCCTAGAAAACAAAAATGGAGAAAAACTAAGGGTAATACTGCTCAATGCCAGAAGTCTAAACCTCAAGATGCACGCCCTCGAAGCCCTCCTCAGTATGGAGAACATCGATGTCTGTGCTGTGCCTGAAACCTGGTTCAAGGCTCCTGAGAGCACCCCAGCACTATCAGGTTATACCTTATATCATGCGTTCCGGCCCCAAAATCCGGACCGAACCACAAAAGGGGGGGGAGTATCCATATTCATAAAGGATACCCACACCTCCAGGTTAGTGGCAATGCACGAAGCATCGGAGACCATCCAGGTGCAATTAACCATAGGTAAAACTGCCCTACAGTTTGTAACATGCTACAGACCACCTTCTCAAACTCAGGAAACCTACACAGCCTTCCTGAAGACACTGGAGAGTATGAATGTCTCTCCAAACACCATCATATTGGGTGACTTTAACTACCCAAACATAGACTGGGAACATTATTCAAGCCCCAACACCCTAGCCCAAAGGTTCCTTGAGTTCATAAACTCAAATGCTATGGAACAACTAGTCACCATTCCCACAAGAGGAGAAAATATACTAGACCTGATCATCACAAACATGGGGACAAAATGCTCCACACCGGAAGTATATCCCTCATTGGTGAGATCAGACCATAAATTAATCTCACTGGAGATCCACATCCCGCCCCCACCCTCAGCAAAAAAGACCACAGTGAAAAACTTCTCAAAAGCAAACTTCACACTTCTTAAGACTGGAGTGGTATCCTTCAAGGCCCCCGAGCCAGTGGAAACCACAACCCACGCTGCTGAAACCCTTACAAATGCCTTCTACGAGCACCTCCAGGAATGTATGGATCAAGCAATCCCTAATAAAATCAAGACCCTTTCCACCAAAGGCAGGCGCCGGTCTGGTGGACTCCAGCCATAAACAAACTCTACAACAAGAGGAGAAAGCTACTACATGACAGAGCAAAATCCCTAAATGGGAAGGCATCTCTGATCAATACTAGCAAAACTACGATCACTCATAAAATCATCCAAGGCCAACTTTGAGAGAAAAATCGCTAATGACACAAAAGACAATCATAAAGCCTTCTTTAGCTATGTTAGAAACCTGGGTGGAAACTCCCAGATATGCTCAGAATTAGTCCAAAATGATAAAAAATCACTGAACCCACAGACATTGCCAACATACTGGCAGACAGGTTCAGTGCAAATTTCTCCCTCCCTCCCCAAAAGGAGAAATATCTATCCCACCAGAGTCTAGCCTCCCAAACATCTCAGATGCCCAGGTGAGAGCTGCTCTCTAAAGCAAAACACAGCATCAATGGGACCGGACGGTGTCCCCGGCTGTGTGCTACACGGACTCAATGAGGAACTAAACCCACACATAAGGCTGCTGTTTAATCTTAGCCTTACTAGAGGATACGTACCCAAAGAATGGCGTACGGCAACTGTGGTCCCACTCCACAAAGGCGGTGCTTCTACGGACCCTGGAAATTACCACCCCATAAGCTTGACGAGCCTTGTCTGCAAAGCTATGGAAAGGATCATAATGGAACTCATAAATAAAGACATTGGGGACCTACAGACACTGGATCCTACCCAATTTGGCTTTGTCAAGGGCAGATCCTGCCTCTTGAACTTGGTCGACTTTTTCAAACAGTCACTTAGTCCATTGATGTCCGTAACGCAGTTCACACATCCTACCTAGACTTAGCAAAAGCTGCTCAACACAATACCCCACTGGGCATCATAGAAAAGCTCACCAGCTTATATGTAAACCCATATGTCACAAGATGGGTTGCAAACTGGCTCAAGGACAGAACACACAGGGTTAGAGTTGCTGGTGCCATGTCAGACTCTAAGCCGGTCACGAAGGTGTCCCGCAGGGCTCAGTCCTGGGCCCCTCTTGTTCGGCATTTATTTTTCTGAAGTGCAGGCAAACATAGGGGATTGTGGCTGACAAAATTTGCAGATGACTGCAAACTGGGCACCATAATTGACACTCCATCAGACACAGACATCCTCCAGAAAGGTCTCATAGAAATGGATAACTGGTGCCAGAGCCATGGCCTTAAGCTAAATGCCAAAAAATGTATAGTCATACCCTTTGGGAAAAATAAGGTAACCCCTAATTACCACATAGGTGGTAATCCATTAAACACGGAAGAAGTTATCAGGGACCTGGGGACCCAAGTTGACAGTAACCTCTCTTTGACACTCACATTGCCAAAGTGGTTAGGAAGACCTTCTACATTGCCCACCTGATCATGAAGGGATTCACATCCAGATCAGGAGAGGTCATTGTACCCTGTACTCTTCACTTATCAGACCAATGATTGAGTACAATGCCCCATTCGGAATGTACCTTACCCAACACCTGCAGCAGTTGGAAAGACCCCAAAAGTTCCTCACCAAAAGGATAAAGGGGCTCAGACATATGTCATACGATGCCCGACTGAAGAAACTCCAGCTCTATTCAGTCGCATACCGTCTGCTCAGAGGTGATCTGTGCCTGACATACAAGGCCATGTCCAACCCGGAATTAATGGACATGCTCCACCTCAAAAAATCCAAATCCACCAGAGCCACGAGAGCAAGAGACTTAAACCTCAACACGGATATAAATAGGACATGCTGGAGGGACAGATTCATCACCCAGAGACTCCCTACACTATGGAACAGAATCCCAGTCCATGTGAGGCAGAGCCCCTCACTGACTCTGTTCAAGAGAAATCTTGACGAGTGGATGGGAGATCATAGGTTTACCCCAGGAATCATCTCTGTATCACTGCTGGACAGAGGCACAGCAAACTAATGGGTATAGTATTCTCATCCTAAGGGGTGGTGAAAGCCACACAAACTCTGGCTAGGCTTATAAATGCCCTAGGGCAGATAGCCTAGTATGAACCTATGAACCTATGTGTACAGCATGTCATGTTAATGCATACTGCTCTGCTATCATAAAGTAGTTAGATAGGGGTTTGAATCCTACACTTACCAACTGTATGAGAGTGTGTGTGTCTCCTTAAAGAGGAGCAGCCTTTTTGAAGACTACTGAAACACCTTAAAAGTGGTATACTCATCTTTGTCAAGTCTGACAATGTCACTATCCTACAAATATACCTGTGGAATGAAGAACTCACCATAATGCGTGTAGTGTGTCGTGTTAATGCATACTGCTCTAGTATCATAAAGTAATTAGGTAGGGGTTGGAATCCTGCACTTGGTGGCCGAGTGTGCTCCACGGGTGTGACACTGCTGGTCAATGTGATGTGGGTTATGCTTTTATTACTGTATGACATATCACAATGACAACAGTATGTGCCTTACAAATGTCAGGTAGCTGTCTGGCAAATACATGTGACCTCAATTATTTCATAGGTGGGAACCCTGCTTTCTCCATGAACACATCTGTTATCTTTGCCAGAGTGTGCTGCTGCTTTCCAGACCTTAGGTCACATCTGTATGCTTGTGACAAGCCTAGCCACTGCAGTGATCCCTGGCCTACATCATCTGTTTCACATACACTCATTACGGTTTCTATTGAATAGTGTGAGTGAGGGTTTATGCCTGAGGTATATTTGAAACCTGTTCAAAAGCAGCAAAGTCTGTCAAAGATGGCTAGTTATTATAGGTGTACACCAACCTTTGCGGATATGCATGCAGACCCCTTATTGCTTATGTGATCCACAGAGGGATTTCCAAAACCCTTTGGAAATGTGATTATCAAAGGAGAGATGACGTAACACATGGCTCTATGTATACATCGGTACCTGTTCAACATTTTGGGGGCTACTACTTATGTGGTACTCTGGGGATACTATGTTTTGTAAAAGTGGATGACTATGCTTTATTTGGCTTATAGCTTTACAGCATGGGTTTGACACCAGGTATCTGTCTGTATGATACCCTTTTGGAGGATGAGTGTGCCATCTGGAGAATGCATTATAGCCCACAGTATGCATTGCCAAACGTGGCCAGACATATCCCTACTGTGTTTGCTTGTACCTAAGAAAGCTATATGCCAAACAGGAGTGGTCCCAGGACTGACTGCAGGTGAATACCACTGGTTACTGGCATAGAATAGAACTTGAAGGCTGCAAATGTTACTGTGTGTCCTACATCTGTGTGTCAGTTGTCAAGACATCATCTAACAATTGTTTATGGTCAGGCTGTTGAGGTTATGTATACTACCAGAATGCAAACCAATGACAGATAGTAACAACAGTATCACCCACAGCACAGTGTCAAACCGTGTCATACACACACATGTACTCAAGTTCCAAAATGTGTGTAGTACAATGCATACTGGCCACCAACAGAAACTATGGAGTGTTAACACTGCCTAATACAGGGCATGTCACCCTGCTCATGTGTCCAGCATGCACGTACATGCAGACAGTGCACCTCAACCATGTTCACAAATGTACTCCTGCAAATCTGTGCTGCACACATCCCACGCTTACTGTCCACTCTCTAACACATGCTGACAAAACTACACACATCAGCCAAGTGGCACATGGGCAGACAATACACAATTGGAATAAACACTGGTGTAAACAATACTACATTGATAATTATAGCTTTAATGCATCATGCCTGCTCAGCTACACCTTCAAGGATATCATTACACTTTACTGCTGACAACATGCTAACATTGCTATTCTGTTATAAAGTCACCCTGTGCATCAGCACCATGTTAGCCCATTCCTGCATCAATGTTACAGATGACAGGAGGTGGCACCGGTTTCATCATATGCACAGGGTGTGTTGCTGGTTTGCCAGAGGCCTACTTTGAACCATACAATCAACATGTGTGTGTGAGTGTGTGTGTGAGGGCCAAGAGTACTGTTATGGGCCAATGTGGATGTAATGTGTGTGGGTATGTGTTTGTCCTAGGTGTCTGGTTTATGTGTGTGTCTGCATGCACACAGTTCCACCATGTGGCTGCCATATATGGGGATTTGTGGGACAGCTACAGACTGTACCTGGCAGGCTTTATAGATCACCATCTCTGGCCATGGATATGGAACCTGTGCCTAGCAGGGGTGCTACAGACAGTATCAGGTACTAATCCAGACTGGGTACTATCCTCAGAGGTTGACATATGTCCACTGGATCCAGGTGTCTGCTGGGACTGGCCAGAGCCATGTGCACGTGGTCTTCTAGGACGGTCTATGGACAGCCCCCCCCCAACATTGCTGGGGCTGGTACTGGCACTATGGGTGTGGCTATGACTTGATGGACATCCACGGTGACTGCCAGCTGATGATGTTGCTGGCATACGTCCACGTCCACGTCCACGTCTCAACCATCCCGCACTGTCCTGATGCATGGAGGACATCTAATGTGTCACCCCAACGTCTATCAATGACCTCAGTGTAATTACATATGGCACCTGCTAGGTCATGGATACTGTCATTTACAGAGGTGTTATGAGCCCTCTGTGCCCTCAGTCCCTGTCTGGTGTACCGCTCCATACGTGCCTGTGCCTCCATGACAGCCTGGAACATGCGTGTGGTTGTAAGAATTGTGGCACGTCTGCCAGGGGCATGATGACCAGCAGTGCTCTGATGAGAACCCCTGGACATCTGCCTATGTGGTACCATTCCAGACATCTGACTATGGCTGCTGTGTCCTGATGCATGTGCCATAGATACCACACTGTCCTGGCCATTGCCGACTGTACACTATCCCACTGCTAAGAGCATTGGTGATGATGGATGTACAGACAGTATGACTGTGTGCATGGATGGGGTGGAGACTTGTGTACTGTCAATTGGTGGCCCAACAACAGACCCTGATAAACATGCCTGTGCCTCAACACAACTATCATCATTATCACTATTTGTGTCCATGACATCAGGTTCCCTGCTGCAATGAACCAGCCCAACCTTAGCACCTGTGAGAGTAAAACAGGAAACACACTTTAAGACCTGTACATGATGTCAGAACACATGGACACATGCACACATGCACACATGAACACATGTACACATGCACACAAATACACTCCTCACTAAAGCAGACACACACACACACACACACACACACACACACACACACACACACACACACACACACACACCACCAGCAATCTCAGAACATACTCAATAGCAGTTGATAGTGGGGTACAGTATCACAAGCCAGACAGTCATATCACACGTCAGCATGCAGGACATGTGTTGCTCAACAGCATGCAGTACGAGTGTAGACAGTCCTTGTTACTAACAGTATACATGGCTTTGATGCATGTCTTTTGTTGTTCGGTGAATGGCCTCCCCCTGGAATACAATGTATACATGGACACAACATTGCTGTGCAAGTATTAAAAACTCTTTAATGTACTGTGCACCATCACTCACAGGTATACATGCCATGGCTGGATGTGTATCTGTGTGCCACATATATATCCAATTCTGATTAGAGCCTCTGTGTCTTTAGCAAATAATTGTGGACACAGTTTTAGCTCATGCATGATGTGTATACACACAAGATCAGTGGTGCATGTATAACTGATGGAATACCATTTGTCCACATAGCCAATGTACAGTAGTTATGGTGAGTGTAGATCATATTGTGGACATGCCAGTGTCATCCATGACATGGCATGCTAAAACACAAATACATATTTAAACATCACACATACCCAATGTGTGTCATATGACCTAACCACTCAATAGCATTACAAGACATATATGTGTCAGTTGTGCAAATGGTGATTGGTATGCATATTGTTTATAGGTGCATATGTTTGCACACACACAACATTGAGGTGTATAGCAATGAAAGCTATGTGTAGTACTGTGGTTACAATAACTGAATGGGGTTTAGTACCATAAGCCATCATCATGAAGCATCATGTGGTCACTCAAGGCTACAAATGTGTCCTAAACCAGCACCTATCATGCTGTACCAGAACTGCACTACCATGGCTACATTCACCATTTCACAGCCAGTTGTTACATGGGTTTGTAAGGATGCCAATAAGGAACATTGCCTAACATTAATGTGTTGTGTGTTGCAGTGTGTTTCACTGCCCCATGATAGGCCTCTACCCCTCAGGCATATTATGTGTACTGTGTGGATGAAATTTGGGATACTGGAGTGTGACTTTACAGAGGGTTTGTGAATACTTCATGTGTAGCATGTTAACATGTTCTGTGTATGACATAGTTGTGTATGTTGTGTGCATGTGTATTGACTCTGCCTATCCAATGGTCAATACAGTGTAGCCACATTTGCTTGAGATGGTCTGTATATTGCATGTGTTTGAGGCAGCTAATCACATTATTGAGATGTGCGTAGTCTCACAGCAAACATGCACAGCATGCATTATGCATAGGTGTGTTACGTGTGTACATGGCCTACACCTTACCTATGACATGCACTTTTTATTTGCAATAATAAATGTAGAACACACTCATGAACATGTGTTTGCTGCCTTGCTGTCACACCAGAGGGACCTACATGGATATGAGACAGTTTGTCAGTGTCGACAACTGTGGCATTGCTACTGTGGGTTTGCAATCTTACAATAATACAACAGTTTACATTCACAGGCCTACAGATTATGTTCCAAATGATCACTATTGCACAACAACAGGCTCCACACCTTCTAACTACACAGTATACATCTCACATATGCATGATCTACCAATAGAGGTAACAGTAGTCTACAGATATGCCATGTTACCTGCATGCTCCATGTGTTCTTTCTGGGTGGCCCCAACCTCCATCAAGGTAAATGTCTGCTGTTGTTGTTGTTGGGCAGGTGCCACCAGGCTCAGGTGCAGCTTCTCCACTCTGGTGAGAGGGGGTGGATGTTAACCCCAACACCTGTTGCAAGCTGTTGTCTATGGACATCAGAAGCACACTGCCAGACATGTCTCAGTAAATCACTGCAGTGATGGTGTACCTGCTCACAGTGGTGGCTGGTGAGTTCAAATCGAAGGGGGGCTACAGGAGACAGCTGAATGGGTGGGACCAATGGAAAGGGGTGTGGTCAACTAGAAAGGGGGGGAGCTATGCTCAAAACCACAAAACCTGGTACTTTAATGAAATACGTTGCCCTGAGTGCCAAAGTGTCATTATGAGAGTGCAATCAAGACAATGTGAAGTGTAGAATATTTCAATGCATTAGCTGCATGACAGCTTACTTAATATCTAGAGGGAAACAAAAAGACTGTGAGGCATGAAAAAATAAATTACTTTTTAAATACATTAGTCAAGTGCTATGGTTGCGTTATCACCTCACAGTAAGATGCTGTCCGGTTCGATTCTCAGCTAGAGCGTCTTCTGCGTGGAGACATGCGTGAATGGGCGTACCTTCATTGAAGGTTGTGCATCAGGGCTGGCAACTCGGCACATAAAAATCTATCTGGCAATCATTAGCGGACCAGAGTTCCGCTGTGGTGACCCCTAACCGGGGAAAGCCAAAAGACACAACAACTGTAATGCCAGTCAAAATCAAGTACAAGAAAAACAAGCAGCATTCAACTCAAACCACTTCTCCTTGCACTCCAGTTCCAATTATAATTTATATTCAGCTTTATTAAAGTACCAGGTAACATGCTGAAAGTAGCAATCTCTGTGATACCCCCACTTGTAAAAATGTTTCTTATCCAAAAAAGACCTGCTGCCTGACAACAACTATCTACTTGTTTCATGGGGAAAACATGATCAAAGTAAAAAATGAAAAGCAAACAAGAAACAAGCTCAAGATACTTTGCTTAAAGGATTACTGTACAGGTAATGGACCACACACAATAGACTGGCATTCTGTTTGGTTTACAAGTAAAGCCTGCAAAGATGACTGCAAGTCTCCAACAAATGTAATGAGCTTCTTAAAATAATAATGTAATCCTGTCCTTTATTACAAATACTGTCATATGCATTTCAATACCCAAGGCTTATACATTATCTAGTTATGCAAATATTTTCTGCATGGCAACAGAAAGGCTTTCACTGTTGGCAATTTTTTAACAGTTTGCTTATTAAAGCTTACTTGCATCTTACAATCTCAGACAAGCTTACCTGATGGTCATTAAAGCATTGCTACTTAAACACAGAGCAACAGGCACTTTCTGAGTAATAATAACCTTAAATCAACAGTATAAAAATATGACAAACCCGAACATCTGCAAAATCAAGGACAGAATAAAAGTAGTACTTGTGTCTACCTTGGATGGGGGGATACTCTGCACATTTACACTGCATAACTGCTCCTTGCCTTGCTTGGACACATCCAGAGTCACACTACATGAGGCAGTGGGGTGCAACAAGTATGTCACAATTTGAAATGTCTCTGGCTGACTGTGATGGCCCTGACACATTTGTCATACTTCTCAACCTCAGAGCAAGAAATCTGGACAAAGCCATACATAGAAGTGGGACAAGGCCCAAAATAAGGACAACTTTAAATATTGCTCTTATAAACTTAGAAAGGTAATAGAGTAGTAGGTCTTGCATTAATATGAATTTCTGAAGGGTATGAAATCTGAAACACAGATGTCTGTCATTATTTTCTAATTTCAGTCTTTAATGATTTGCTACTAATTTGCCAAAAAAACACAATTTTATGAAAAATGGACCAAAATGTGATGCAAAAATATAAAATAGCCACACAATACAGCTGGGAACCTGTCAAAGAAGGGACACCTTTTTAATATTAGTACTGCTAACATGAGCAGCTGACAAAATAAAAGAATCTGCATGCATTTCTGAAATAAAAGTAATCTATAACTCTGATTATTATAGTTATTTCTTAATTGTAAACCCTCCACGTTTTCTTCCAAAATTGCCATTTTGTGGCGGGATTATTAGGGGAAGAGCAACATTTTGAGCCAAAATCGGGGACAGTTCAGAGGTCTGGATATGCCTAATTCTTTAAAGCAATTAATTTGCACATACCTCTCAACCTGTTAATGCAGGAAATCTGGACAAGGCTAAATATACTTATAAACAGTACAAAAAAATTATTGTATAAACTGAGACATGCATTTTTCTGAAGGTTATGAAGTCTGAAACTCATTGTCTGTCATTATTTAGTGACTTCATTCCTAAATTATTTGCCAGAAAACCACACATTTAGTGAGGAACAAACCAAAAATAAGAAGCAAAAATCTATTCATTCTATGAAAATCTGGACAGTTGAGAGGTATAGTTCAGCCAGGGCTGTCTTTGAGTTTGCCGCCCTTCCCCCCTCACAAAATCATGGTCGAATGGAGCCTCCCCCCTTCAGCTATTCCAATGAACCATTACTTGGCTATTTCATCCCATTTACCATAAACACTAATGTGAATACTGCTTTACTTCTACGATGATTTGATCTTCATTTGAAAGTTTTATTTTACATTTTACAGCACAAACACTAAGACATCTGCTAAACAAAGCAATGCGATCTTACAATGAAAACAGACTTAGCATTAAAACTTGTCTACCCTTGAAACTCACATTCATTGAAACAGCATTGAAACCCACATTCAAAGAAAATACATTTTGCCAGTGACAGATAAAGATTAACTTTGGGCTGTTTTCAAATCATAGGCCCCTTGCACATGAAACATACACGTGGTCTTTGATACACCTTTCTGATTTTATTAAATTATATTCCTTGTACAGTATAGTACAGCTGTAGAGGGTGTTTTAAATTTGTTTTGAACATTTTTCCAGTAAACAATGAAACAAAATGCATGCACCAATAATGACAAAACTGCCCAATTCAAAACATTTTTCCAGTAAACAATGAAAAAATGCATGCACCAATAATGACACAATTGCCCAATTCAGAACATTTCTGTCATAAAAGTCTACTCAAACTTCTACAGTCCACCAGTATCAGTAAATATGCACAATCTCTGAAGAAGTAAAAGTCATCTAAATAATTCCACATTAAAGAAATCTGTAACTAATGAAGAGGTTGCTGCTAGCAAACAACTTTATATGTCATTGTTTCCTCTACAAATAAAGTATCCGTTACCCTTGAGGAATAAATTGCCTATGTTTCATTAACAAATGATAAGCCTGACAACAACTATCTACTTGTTTCATGGGGAAAACATGATCAAAGTATCAGTAAATATGCACAATCTCTGAAGAAGTAAAAGTCATCTAATAATTGCAATAGGGAATGGATGGCAAACTGATAACAGGTTCAGAGTTACTAGGTATCTTCACCAAAAAGGACTGCAGCATCCACCCCCTTTACAATACAGTACAGTATGAGCAATGCATCTACCTACTGCGGGAGTAGAACCCACAGCCTTCTGTATCAAAAGCAAGTACACTACCAGTTGTGCTATTAACAAGGCAAGCCAACTCAGCATAAGCATCACTAAACTTTTGTTCCCCTGCAGCTCTCAGCTTTTTCTAAAATCTACTTGACACAGCTGTATCTCTGAACTTTGCAGCACAAGAAACCTGGAAAAAGCCAAAATTTAGGGGGGGGGCAAAAGACCAAAAAACAGGGACACATTTTAAACATTGCTTGTATAATGTTGGAAAGTTGCTAGAATAAAATGCTGTGTTACCACCATACATTTCACTGCCAAGCATTGAACCTAGGACCCTGTGCAAAACAGTCACAGCAACATACCACTATGCCAAACCAATCACCTATTTTATGAAAGAGGAAGACTGAAACTTAAATGGCTACATTCAGTGAATTCAGCTCTCACCATAGCTGTCAACATCTTAGCACAAAACACCTGAACAAAGCCAATAATGGCGGAATACAGCCCCCAAACATATTCAGCGAGTTCAGTTATCACCATAGCTCTCAGCCATGGCACAAAAAACCTGGACAAAGCCAATAATGGGGGAATACAGTCCCAAAAATAGGGACAAATTTCAAATATCCATCTTATAAACTTATAAACTTGCTATAATAATAGGTTTTGTGTTACCATGTACTTTCTGAAGAATATGAAGTCTGAAACTCCAATACTTGTCATTTTTATTTATTTAACATTTGTTAACCAGGGAAGTCTGACTTGGAACAAAAGGCAATTTTTGGCAGAGGAAGAAACACTCCAGACATGTCTTTGTAAGATGAGAGGACACCAGAGCAAACCCACACAAACACAGGAAGAACAGGCAGACTCCACATAGAAGGCACCTCAGCCAAGAATCAAACCAGACACCCTGTAGCTGTTAGGCAACAATGGCACCACTGCACCACTGGCTGTGTTGAGAAGCAAACATATAAAAACCACAGATTTTATGAGGAACAGAACAAATATGAGACAAAAATCTGTATTTTTTACAAATGGTGGTGGGTAGGGAATTCAGGCTCTTGCCATTTGTGCCCAAGGTACAGGGTTCAAGCCTTATTCTCTACCCACCACCATGTAGTGACTGAGGCATTTCACACACACACACACACACACACACACACACACACACACACACACACACACACACACACACACACACACACACACCTATCTTACCTGCCTTGCAAGTCCGAAGCTTCATTGTATCCTGCACCATCATTGCCATGCCTGAGGAGCTGTTATCCCGCGAGAGAACCTAAGGCTTGTTCTCTCTGTCCCGCGAGACCACCCTGCCTGCGGAAGTTGCAGTCTGATCCTCTTCCAGTCTATGCAGTTAGAATTACTGCATAGACTGCTGGGTAAATGTAGATGCACATGTGGTAGTCCGGACTGCTGGTGGAGACAGTCTGGATTCTGTGTGCATGCTCCAGACTGGTTCACCAGCAGTCCGAGTATTGGAAATGCAGCGAGTGTGCATGCGTGATGTTCCAGGACTCGTGGTTTGTTTTATTATTTTGTTTTTGTTATTTTTATGTTATATTTTGTTTAATGTTCTTATTTTACATCTGGGAGGGCTGCAGTCCAATAGCACGGGACGCCCCTGCCTGCTCATATGTCCAGTTATGCATGCCTATGTCATTTACCCTCTGGACAACACCTTGCCACAGTGCAGTATGCTCATGCTGGTCTTGGCTGGTTCTCGAGAATAGTAGTTTGTAGTGCTGAATCAGACAGCAGGTAATAATGTCATCCTGAGCACTACTGTAGCTGGGATTATGATGGTGGGCCATGATCCCTGGAAGGCAAAGAAAAAATATGTCTGAGCAAGTCATATGGCACACTTAACATTATACAGTACAGATATACTGAACTGCCATATATAGCAACCTATTAGCTGACTGAGATTAAACACTTTCATTACCACTTATCAGTGCTCACCCCACAACTGCGTGAAAGTGCCTGGCAAGCTCTATATAATAAACCATGTTCTGCACAGCAACAAAATAAAATCACTATATAAGACTATACAAGAGTACCTGGCACACTGTATGCAACACAATGCACCACCTAGCCACAGCAGATATAGATCAAGCCAATGCATAAAGAAATATGTCATCCATCGCAATGTTTGTAAAGTCCAGTTACAGTATTACCATTATACAACACAACTTGTTGATGGCAAACCCGTGGCCAAAATATGTGCACAATTGTGGATATAGGTGGCATACTGTTGTAGTAAACTATAAATGTTGCTAGATACGCAGTTATACCTTGTAACACACATATGACAGAGGACATGTTATAGGCATATCCACACACACATCAGACATAATTACAAGACACAAAGGTATGGCAACCCAGATACGCTTTACGTGTGTACCATACAGTACTGTGTGTCAGTACTTACAAAACCTTAAGCCTGAGGAATGTAATCTGTGAGGACTACAGGGACCACACAAAACAGTGGTTCCAAGCAATGTGGACATACACCACACTTTGCTGTTTAGGCCTAGAGCTTCAAGTAGTACTACAGTTCATACAGGATTTGGATTCAACATCAGTACCAATCAATAAGCATACATGTAGTGCTTTAGCCTCCAATGACACACCCCAGTCAACACCAAGGGACTACATCAGACTGTATGCCATAGTGCTTTATCTGCCTAGCAACAGCATAGACAGCTTTTGCTGGGATCAAAGCAAGGACACATAATACCATGACAGAAACAGTTTCCCACTAAGCTATCCCACAAATACACATTCACCAACACATTGACCATCGCACTCAGTCAACTTTACATAGTATCTACTGCAACAAGTAGATGTGGGTGTGTATGACTATATATGACTCTCTCTCTCTCTCTCTCTATATATATATATATATATATATATATATATATATATATATATATACACATACATATACACATACATTGGTGTACATATACATATACATATAGTCACATATACAGTCCACCTTTCATGGTGGGAATATCAACTATACAAAGGATGTGAGGTATACAGTAATGTAATAATATTGCAAAGTCTTGTGAGAAATACATTGAAAGTGTTCTCAGCTCAGATAGCTTTAGCAGGTCATACTGGCTACAACATTGCAAACTGAACAAAACACACACAGTGTTTAACCGCCACATGTCATATACCAGCACTGTATGCTGTCTTGTTTGTCACACACTACAGCCTACATACAAATGTGCACATAACAACCTTCACCAGCATATATGTGTCCACCCTTCACAAACAGTTGCAATATGTCCCTTGCTCTATGCGCATATACAGATGTTAATATATATGAAACATATATATCTCTCCGTATGTGTGTGCCATACACAAACATGGTCCACACTGTTGTAAGTCTCTGGGCCTCACAGCTGAACTGTTGGGCCTTGCTGCAACATGAACAGGTGTCACATGTGAACACACAGTAACATTAGAGGGGTATATATAGCTACAAATGCTAGATTAGCATACTAGCCTGGTACAGCAGTTGCCACTGCTAAGCTAAACTTTAATATGATTATCATGCATGTGTTACTCTGTCACAACCATGTTTATATAAATGTTTGCGCTAATCCCCCAAACAGCTATTGTCCACACTGCTGTACAGAACATAGATAACATGGATCGGAT
This sequence comes from Protopterus annectens, assembly GCF_019279795.1. Taxonomy (NCBI): domain Eukaryota; kingdom Metazoa; phylum Chordata; order Ceratodontiformes; family Protopteridae; genus Protopterus; species Protopterus annectens. The sequence goes on along the minus strand of NC_056744.1, from coordinate 1,693,977,456 downwards.
GTTTGACATTTAATGCTGAGCTACATATGTCACAGTTCTGTCCCACTGCACACAGCTACACACTGAATTGTCCATGGCAGCAGTTAAGCAAAACATCTGTGCATAGATACGTACTGCTGCCACATATGAATGGTTCACATTATGTAGAGTACTCTTCAAAAACATCTATTACATGCCAGTAAATACATATCTGTTACATACCTTTCCTTTGTATGAGTTGGTATTATTTATTTTCTGTTTTCCTTTTGCTTTTCACTGTCTCTTTCTCTCTCTCTCAGTCTCTGTAATAGAGTGATTGAGTTTGTGGGCAGCAATTACAGCCTACTTTTATAGGTATTTGCACATGTGCATGTGATGGCCTCTGCACCCGTTGGTGGCCACCATTTGCTAATTGCAGGCAGCCTGCTGTGTGGTAATTGCAGTAATCACTGTCATAGCAACCCGATGCTATAAATTGCTAACTCAGTTAGGCATAGCCCTTTCAGCTTTCCAAAATGGGGATCATGCTTGTTTGCTGTGGACATTGTTGGTTAAGTCAGAAGGTTGGTATAGTTCTTATATCTGAAGCCAGGTGTGTAGCCAATGATTTGAATGTTGTCCTCAGACCTGAAAGTTGCTGCTTCCAGTACACACTTGAAAGTGTAGAATTGTACTCACCCCTCCAAATGCTAACACAAGATACATGGGAGTATGTACTTTCTTTTCTAATTCTACAATTAACTGCCATACAAAAGTAGTTATTGAGATGTATTCTTTTGGCACATGAACTGTTTATGAACTGCTATCACTTCTAAACAGTTTGTGCTTTTTTAGTGTTGACATTAGCACAGGCTGCTCAAGAAAACTGGACAAATTTCAGTACTGAGTATGCCTACCTATATCTTTGGTAGACCCTGAACACACAAGTATATTGTACATTTGGGTAGGGGTGCAGAAGTACAGAGAGCATATTATTTTGTGAATTTTATCTTGCTAGACTTAAAGGGTTGCTGTGTACCTGTTAGTTTATCAAGGCAAGTAGTCTGTCTACATAGCTCGGAACTGTGGATCTATCCAGAAGGTAGCCAGAGGTTAGCCTGTTATTCTTTGTGCACAACACCAGTCTTTTCAGCACTGGAACAATGGCATTGTTACAGTTATTTGCTACCAGTACATGGCTACATCCTTTTGTATTTCAGTGTTGTACTCCTACATAAGGGTATGCTTCTGGAACTCCTTCCAAAGCTATTTGCACAGTGTGTAACAGCAGAAAAGCTGATATGCCTGTGTGTTTCTGCCTCTGCCAGGCCTCTCAAACACTCAGGTACATATTTGAACAGACTCAGGGAAAAGTATGTAAAAGTGAGTACACCTTTAAAATATTAGAGACATTAAGTTGAGACTTTGAGAGAGCCAGAGCATATGGATTAATACACCTTTTCTGAAGTACAAGCAGTGTCTAACTCTTACTTATTGTCATTATTCATTAAGTGTAATTCCCCACCTTTCTGCCTAACATCAGTACTTTTCAGATGGATTCAGAAGGACACAGCTAAAATTTGTTTCAAAATCAGGGACATCCCTGAAAATAAGTCACAGTTGGGAAGTATGGCCTCTGCCCTAATCAGATAAGCCAGTGTTTGCCCTGCTATGATATTGTGTGGGGGTTGTAAAGTGCTGCTGTAACATTATTTCCAGCTAGAATCGCTGGTTCTCTTTTCACAGTCATGTAATGCAATTCCACAACAACTGCTGGTAAAGATCCACAGAACAAGATTTGTGTTATGGCATTCCTATTTTTCCTTTATATTCACTCATTCTGATGCATGATATATTTATTTCAGCACCAACTTGTATGTCTAATGTGACGTAGTGGTACTTTATGCAGTCTCGTGTGTACAAGGTCTGGGGTTCGAGACTGACAGAGGTGTTTTATTTTGCTGCTGAGCAGAACAAGGGCCCTGACATACAGAGTGACTAAGGCACTTTTAAACAGTTGTAAGCAGGTTTGCATGGGTTTGTGCAATGCTTAGCAATGCTTATCTAAGCGTACACTCACACAAACCCGCTAACTACTGCTTAATAGTGCTTACTCCCGCTAACCCCCGCACTCATTTCTTTGAAAGAAAAGAAAATGAGGAGATAGGAAAGTGGTGAAAAAGGGGCACAAAGAGGGAAAGACAGTAGGGAAAACAGCTCAGGATGTGCAGGACGGGTGTAGGGAAGGTCCATAGCTGCCCATTTCTTTAACAGCAAAAGCTGTGCATATGCAATAAATTTGGAGGGAAATATGAAACCTTCAACCCCTGTGCGAGGGGAGAGGACAACAAAGTATGTTGTTCTGACAATTAAATATCAGTTTATGTGTCCAGTGGACATTTGTGCAAAATGGGCAGCTATGTATGGGACGTATTTTTTTTTTGGGATCAGATTGCCCTTTTTTTCTTTTTTTCAGGTGAGTGTGGAATGTGGATTAGGGGAAGTAGGTATATTTGGGGAGGTAGGTTGGGGAGGTAAACAGACAAGACAAACAAGACGCATACAGGGGTGGAATATGACACATGTGGTGGGTGAACACCATTGACAGGGTAGGATGTCTGGAAATCGCAAGCCCATGAGCCCACAGATGGCAACAGTGGAACTGAGATCCCCACCCATGGGCAGTCACCATTGCACCTTCACAGCCCAGAGCGTGGCTGTGCTGGGGGCTGCGTAGGAGGGGCAGGCTCACCCATGAGTCATGCCACTCATGCCTCAAGCTGGCATAGAGGATCATCAACAGAATGCTCGATCTCCTTATGCCCCAGCCCAGACCGTTTGGAGGGTGATAGGTGACCCTCCCCCACCCACGCTTGCACAGGGGGATGAGCCCCATCCCCTGCAGCGCTTCCACCTGAAGGTGGCACAGGGCCAATGGAGGAGGAGGTCCCAGGCTGGGCACCGAACCTGCTGGTGCCAGGTGCCATCGGCAGCTGAGGTGAGACAGGTGGGTCCGCTGGGACCGGCCTTCCCATACGTTCTATGTTTAGGAGGATTTAATGAAAATATGGGTTAGTAATAGTCAACAGAATTCCCAATTAGTTATAACAGCATGCAGAAGTATTCCCATTAACCCAACACACCTGAGTTCCAACAGTTGAACAGCAAGCATGACACATGCATATATAGAACAGCAGTGGACATTACAACAGCATGCAGGTTTAATTGATGGCAACAGGCCACCAATATTGTGGTATCTGAACAGGGCACATGCATCAAAATAAATGCAGATATTTATAAACCAATAGGACATATGTCCCAACAAATGTTTTGGGATTAGACATACCCATTGAGGTGTGGAATTGCATTTTTATGCACATACAGTAGGGTGGAAAATTATAGCTCCATTAACAACTTATATATCCTTCTAGTTTACACTACATTCCTATTAACTGCAGTTATATGTCCCCTACATGTATTATTACACTACCCAATTGTCATTAAATTGGGAAATGGGTTTTGCTAGATCTTTATATACATGGGCTGTATCTGACATACAAACTGTCCGGGATGCAGATGTTACTGCTACATATTTTGTGAGTTGCTCAGACACACTACTGCTGAGATGGTACACTGACAGCTCTACTTTCCTATACTTATCTAGATATGTTTAAGTGAAATTATCAGTTATATGTTAACAGCTCCCTGCATTTCTGGCAGCACAATGACATTTCTGGGGAACACAACACCAAGCTACTCATGTGCCAGATTAACCTGCACATGCTGGGCTTGAACCAACAGTTGAGGACTGTAAATATACTTAAAAGCTACTGGCACTCCCTTCATCCACTTTATATGGGCCTACCCAACTATGTGTTAACCACGCTTAATACAACAGTCCTATTTCTATAACAGAAGAGTACAACAACATATCAAAGAAAATGACACAGACACACTCCAGGAATTATACCTTTATTAAAGACTTAAAACACTTTTCTAGAGGCTCTCTCGTTTATTTTATATAACAATACATGCTGAATAATTATTAGAGAATTATTATACCTTTATTTATTGTGTTAAAACACTTCTTTCCAGCTCTCTCATTTATTTTACATAATAGTACATGCAGAATAATTACTAACCTGCCTGGTGGCGCAGCCTATCTGCATAGGCTTGCTGATTTGCAGCATGGACACCTGCAGCTGTGAAGTAAATGAAGTGATATTGAGACATACCTATCCATAGTATACACTAAAATAGCAATTCTTACATACTTAATTCCATGGCTACTTACTCAGTAGTGGGGCATTTTCCATCTTACGGGCCTCCTGGATCCACTGGTCCAGTTGATCTGCCTTGCATCTCTTCAGGTATGCATGGTGGTGTCTGACCTGCTCACCAGTCCGAGGGACACCTGTGGCACTGGTGAGCTCATGAGCTAGACGGTCCCAGGCTTCCGCTTTGTATTGTGTGCCCTGGTACTGGCCCTATAGGAGTCTATCCTCATGATTATGGACAAGGAGCCAAACCATTACTTTTGACTCCTCAATGCCCCAACGTTGCACTGAAAAACGAGAGCCCTCTCCAGCACCGGCCATTGCTGCCTGCAGATGGGAGCTACAACCAGTTATGGCAAGTATTCCTGCCTATGGAACTTAAATATGCATCATTTCCTGCACTTATTTGTGATTGGCCAGTTTTGAAAAAACTCAGCTGAAGGCACACCTGTTTAGCAATGGGTAAACTTCCATTGATATGTATGTGTGTGTTGAAAGTGCATGCTTATGGAAAGCTGTCATGGCTTAGTGGTTCAGTACTGTGATTATGGTGTACAGTATCCTGGGTTGGAGGCCTGTCATTGCTTTTTATTTTACTACTGGCCAGACCGGCTAGGAGGTGTGGCTGTGCTTAGCCAACTTGTTTTGTTTGCGCTAGTTTGTGTGATGCACATCTCTGCGCAAAGCTATTGCGCTAGTTAACGCAGTGCTCAGCTATGAGCAATTATATTTAAATATGCTTAATACTGGTAAACTTTGCTTAGCAGTGCTTCACATTGCTTAAGATACGTTACTTATGCATCCATCCGTATGCATAACCATTTTGCCTTCTTATATATGTATATATCTATATAAAATTCGTTCACTACTACATAGGCCATTTCAAAGCTTTTTACTAAAATTTAAATGATAAATGTCAGGAATTATTTTTATATACAGATTTCCAACAGAAAATAGAAAGGGGAGTGATGGGACTCGAACCGAGAATGCCTCCTCTTTGTGCAAAGGTTCTACCATTACACTATCGCTATGTTGCTTAATTTGCATCTAAGTTTCTTATTATCCTCTTTGATGTCTAAACTGCTAACTGTAGCTAAGAAATGGGTAAACCTGCGCAAACACATGCAAATACAGGCAGCTATATCGGGAATAATAAAAAAATAAATAAAAGTTTTACATTTTATAATTATACAGGGGTTTAGAACGTGGGGGAGTGTAGTGTTGGGTATGTACACATTTGAGCGGACTCGCTCATGTCAGTTGACATTTCCCGATTGAGAGACTTGCAGGAGCGTGGATTTTTGGACTGCTCGGCAGTCCGACATGTCCCCTGCACTCGTGCATGCTCTGTGTTAGCCTTAGAGTTGAGGCAGCGCTTTTATTAATATGCATGGCGCACTGCCGTCTTACTCTTAGACTGGCATTTCCGTGTAAGACGAATTTAGTCTTACACGGAGTATTAGTGAATCCTGCGGTAGGTTTTTGCAGGGGGCAAGCCCCCCACACCCCCTGCTAATTAAATATACCATCTCTAAGATTGCACTACAGTGAGGAAAATGGTAAATCTTAAGTTTCACGCTGTACAGCGATCTAAATACTAAGTGTTCAAAGTTTCAAAACATCAATCATATGGTCTCAGCCATATAGGTTTCAAAGGTTTGAAACTTCAATAAACTGAAGAAGACCCAAGAGAAGATATCTTGGTATAGCAGTTCAATATAGCTACCATAACTCTCAAGAAAAAGACCCCATTTCTTAAGATAGGACTATACTTACCTACTGAAACTAAGGATTCATAGTTCTGCACCATCACTTCCTTGTGAAGCTCCTTGGCTTGCTTTCTTAACATCTTCCTCTCTTCTTATCAGAAAGTAACAGCAACATCGTCAAATGTTTCCGGTACCGGAAAAAACACACAGTGTGCTTCAGCTACTGTTTTAATATGTACAACATAAAGTCTGCAGTTTTCTCACCAAGAAACATTTGTATTTCTTACTAGAAGTCTAGTTTCTATATTACAACAGTCTAATTAGCCATGAATTAGCCAAGATTAAATGCCTTTTTCATTATGACAAGTAAATGACCGATAACCAGTTTCACTAACTTTAACTATGTGATCGTGGCAAACACAAGAAATTCTCTTGAGAGGAACCTAGTAGGATGGAAAGCAGCAATGGCACCATGATGACTCAGGAGGACAAACTTGGGGCACGCCTCTCAACTGCTCCAAATTTGGCAGAACACTCTCATTTTACACTACGAAAGTATGCCTGATCCACTGTTGCACTTTGACCTTAGATGGCTCTGATTTCTGCTCTTTCACTGGCTCAACTGTACAGCCAATGAAATAGATACTTCTTGGGCTTGTTAGAGTCAAAGTATACCTACAGCTGGCATATCTAGAATTTAGCACTAAAATGGTCACTTCTAAAAGTCCCCAGTGATTTCAGTGGTGGTAGCTACAGTACAGGGTACAGTGGTATTCTTGTTTATAATATACAGGCAATGGTTTTGGCAGAGCCTTTGGACTGTGGGTGGAGGTTTTCCTTCAATTTGGTTTTTACTTCCTGTAAGTAATAGTTTTCCCATTAATAGGAGCTGAATTAATAATTCAGTGAGGTAAAACTTGACCTTTTATTGATTTTGTAGTCTGCAGGTCAGAATGAAAGGCCTAGCAGTTTCTTTGACAGCTCCCCACAGCAAGAGTCAACTTTAGTGATTTGGCAAGAGAGACACATTTACTTTCTTGCTTTGTAGTATTTCTTTAGATATATTGCCAGTGTAATTGTCTCTCAAAGTGGGTGTTGCTTAATTGTTGAGATCTTATAAGACCTTCCCAGGTCTATGTGATGGATACCATCTAGAAAACCAAATAGGTAGTAATATAAGGTAGTTTGTATTGGAGACCTTTGGTTCCTGTGACTGTGTTGTTTCCTGAAACATTAACACTGCTGGTGATTTAATATGAGTGAACAGTTTTTGTAAAAGGGAAAGGAGACTATGACAGATAAAGGTAAAATATGGAACAGGTATCCACATACAGATAAGATTGGGATTCCCAAGACTGAATGTCTATATTTGTGCATGTTGCATTGTGTATGTGGATATATGGATGAGTGTTTCCACGTGTGTGAGCATGTGGAGAAAAGTTGTTTGTGGATGTGGGTGTGTGTGTGGGGGGGCATCAGAGTATATTGTAATTTTGTGTGTGTGTGTGTGTGTGTGTGTGTGTGTGTGTGTGTGTGTGTGTGTGTGTGTGTGTGTCTGACTTTGGAGAGGGTGGAAGATCTCTGCTATCATCTGCAGGTTTTCTTTGTAATAGCTGTATGGTATCTCAAGTTAGCGACAACAGAAATAGAATGAGAATTAGCCTGCACATTACAGGTAAGGCAGACTTCTCTGTGACCTTTGTAGTTATAGAGGAGGCAGACTTTTCAATTTCTTAACAAGAATCTTATTATCTGCCAGTTTGTATTTATATTTGATCTTTATGGTAAGTTTTTCATGCTACAGAATTGGGTCTGCTGCATCTTTCTTGATATTTTTGTCCAGTCAGTATGCACATGTTGAATGTTAATAGATACAAATTAAAAACACCTCTCCCCCATGGGTACAGCTAAAATCCAGAGTCAACTCTTTGCACATTTCTTTGACATTTTTATTCTAGTCAGACTTCCTCAATGCACACCATATTAAGGCTGAATGAAATCAATTGATGCTTTGTTTAGAATTTTGTCTTTCTTGCTCTTGCATCATTTTGCCTCTCACATCTGAATTTTTTCTTTTTACTTGCTTGCCATAAAATACAACTGTAGCTCTGTTTTTGTTATTTCCCACCCACTAGAGTCATAAAGCTAAAGAATTCAAAACTCTTTTGCACTCTACTATTATTTATAGCTGCATTATTTTCCTCCCTGAGATGAGAAACTTACTAAACCCTTTGTAGTTTGAAAGCAATGAAGCCTGATAACTGCAGAGAGCAATTTTACTAATCAACTGAGCTTTAAAAACAAGGAAATGTGAAACTCTGGCTGACTGAGTGAAGGAAGACAGGGTAAAATCAAAGGAAATGAAACTCACAAAATTCCACATTTTAAAATGTTGTGATATCTTAGCTATTCATTTACAGTTCAGAAAGCACTTCACCAATAATTGTCAAACATGCTTGGATTGTTCACTACTTCTTTTCTATGTGAACGGAACTGTGATCTGACATGAGAGACTAGGGCAAATTAATCTCATCAGCTTTGTACTTACACCACATTATGAAGCAAATGTAGCTTTCCTAGACAGAAAGATCACATTAAGATCTCTACTCCCATGAGGGTATTCAGAGATAGTAACAATGAAAGTTAATGATAAGGAGCTATTGTGCTGTTGGCATATTTGGTTGGTGTTGAACTTAAAGAGAAGACAAGAAAATATTTTAGTATCTTCTTATAGCAATGCTTTAAGTGAAGGATCCTCCTCTTTATTTTGTCAAACAGTTACAAAATACATTCAGAATATCTATTCACCCATCTTAACTTATTGGAGACATTATTTTCTTATCAGGGAAAATGGTTGCAGATTTGCAAACTCTTGTCTAGTGTAGAATTGCAAATTATAGTCATTATCCTGGAAAACAAGAATACAGAAAAGCTAATTAGTTAGCTATCAGCTGTTTCCATGCATTTTTCAAACATAACAGGATGAGAGAAGGCCAACCTCTGGTAGGGAATTTGTCTGCAAGTTTGTTGACCAAGCTTCAAGACTGAGCCCACCAGTATGACTACTAGAAACAGATGGACAGCCACCTAGGTTGCTGTCTCTTTGGATGTGTGAAAATGGAATATCTAATATAAAGCTGGAATTATTGTGATGTGCTGACAAAAATTCAGGTAAGTAAAGTTGGGAAGGGAGCAAAAAATGCAGAAGAGAGAGGACACATCTCCCTCACTTTTGATGGGTTTCACTGTTGCAGTAGCTTAAGCTATATGGGACATACACTGCCATGGTCTCAATGACTGGCCACATCCAAATCTTTTAGGGGACTTTTCACTTAAGAACACACAGAAACCACAGTCAGTCTGGGGCTTGTTCCTCTACCTTTCTCCAGATCCCCAATGAGACTCCCCACTGGCACAGCTATAGAGTTGAGTCCTTAGCCAGAGTTCCAAGCCAAGTCCTCTAATACTGTCTGTCCAACCAGTGCTTCATGTCTCTGCCAAGTAGCTGACACACCCATACAAACTCTTTGAGATTTTGATGTGCACCCCCCCTCCCCCTTCACACACACACACCCCTGGGAAAGGCTTACTAGCTATACCCAATAAGGTAATTATCACTGCCACCACCCAACTCCCTCTCAGCTACTTTAAAGACCTTAATAAAGGGTGTCCAATCTTACTGCATAATATTAATATTTATACCAATGGCAGTTTGACCAAGAGGAAGGTTATTAGAAGTGTCCCACACAGTGTCACCATATAAATATTCAAGTACTCTCATAAATATCTCTAGACAGATCAGCCACAATGAAAGGTTTACATATATTTAATAAGAAATAATAAAAGAACAAAAGATACTCAGTATGTATTCACAGTGACATCAGAGTTCAAAACCACAGGAAATATTTAAAACAACATTGCAGGACAGTCTCAGATAAATAAAGAAAACATCTAAACTAAGCTTTGCTTTATTCCTGACTACATCTAAGAGAGTTACTATACCCTAGAAACTTACTTTCAGAGCAAGGCAGATGTGGTGAATGGATCTTCTAGTTGTCAGGTTCAAGACATAATGCAGAATGTCCTGTCCCACTAAGAGACTTCTCAAATTAATATCTCAAATATTACTGCTGAGATAGCTTGCAGAATGACATCATTGTTTGTCATCTGACTCTAGTTCCCAGGCCCAAAATAACCATTAATGGCAGCTGGTAGCATTTAGCATCTACCTCTAAAATTACATAGAGAAAAGTTTCTCCTCAGATCTCTGGCAGATGCTGGAAGTCATAAAACAATTGTATTCCTTCATACTTTCAAGACAAGTAATTAATTCACCCTAAAGACATTACAGAAAGCTTCCTAATACAGACAGTGTGTCTGTTGCTATACTGAAAAGTGCAAGATACCATATTTTACGACCTAGCCATAAAGCAATTTAACTTCAGATATATTTCTAAAATTTACTAAACTGAGGTTAACCTCCTGTATCCCAGTTTCCACTGTTAAAATGTAATACATTTAGACAGTTACAATAGTGCATGTACTTTTCTGTTCTCTTCCAGCAGGGAACACTATGAATCCATTTTAAACACAGACCTTTTGCAAATACCCCTTTCAACACACACGTCTGAAAAAAGCAGTTTGATATAAACATGACATACAGTTCTAATACATTTGTAACACAAGCATTGTGTATTAATCATTTCAATATTCGCCAATGACATATAATTATTTACAAAATTTCAGCTAGCTGGGCTGGCATCATCTCCTTTCATCACACTTCTACCCCATTCAAAGACTCAAGCTAGTTTTTCATGTGACCCTTGAGAAATGTTGCTTGAGAGAAATGAGCCTATCTGGGAATACATTACCCCATTCCCTGACTTGAGAGCCCATCTGTGTTGCCATTGCTAACCCTGCTATGGTGCTGCACTGTCATATCATATGCCTGCAACCCTTGGTTCCACCTTAGTAACTTGGGATTTTGCTGGCTGGCTCAATGTAGCCATGTTAAAGGATTGTGGTCTGTAACTACAGTGAATTTCCTTCCATACAGATAAGGCTAAATTTTCTACAGGGACCAAACTATGGCTAGACATTCCTTTTCTACAGCTACATAGCATTCCTCCATGGGTTAGAGCCTATGACTGAGATATACCACGGCATGCTCTTATCCCTCTGAGAAAACCTGATTGAAACACAGCCCCCACCCCATGGTTAGAAGCATCCACCTACACAATAAATTATTTGCTGTAATCTGGACTGACTAACATAGGGGGTCCTCCCAAAGCTTCTTTAAGCTTCCAGAATGCCTACTCACATTTTGGGGTCCACACTACCTTATCTGGCCTGTTTTCCTTGTCAGGTCTGTGAGTGGAGCAGCTATGGTACTATAACTGGGGACAAACTTCCTGTAGTACCCTGCTGTCCCTAAAATGCCCTCACCTGAATTTTGGTAATAGGGGCAGGCCATGCTTGAATTGCTTCCATTTTGGCAGGTTCTGGCCTGATCTTATCACTCCCCACTCTATGTCCCAGGTAGGAGACCTCTGTCATACCCATCTGACACCTGCTGGGCTTAATGGTCAACCCTGCCCTCTGTAGTCTGCCCAGCACCTCTTGACATGCTGAAGGTGGTCTTGCCAGGAATGGCTGTAGATGGCAATATCACCCAGGTAGGCAAGGGAAAAATCTCCTGCTCCTACTAGGATATGATCTACAATCCACTGAAAAGTTGCTGAAGCATTTTTCATCTAAAGGACATTTTCTTGAACTCACACAAGCCAGAAAAAGTCACAAAGGCTGACTTCCCTCTCTCTTGCTAGCATTGGGAGTCAAAAGCACCTGCTAGTAGCCTGTGGTAAGATACTTAGCCCCACCCAGCTGCTCTAGTGCTTCATCTGTCCTAGGCATGGGGTAAGCATCAGACTCTGCATGACTATTTAATTCCCTGTAGTCTACACAGAACCTGGTCCTTCTTTGGTACCAGTACCACTGGGGAGGCCAAGGGACTGCTACACATCTGGATTACCGCTAGTTCCAACATTTTCTATATCTCCTCCCTCAGAATCTGTTTGACTCTCTCAGGCACCCTATAAGGGGCCTGTTTAATAGGCCTTTGGGGTCCTGTATCCACATGGTGTTGCATCAGGAGGGTACACCTTGGTATCCTAGTGAACATTCCCCCAAACTCCTGTAACATAACACTGCTTGGATTTCTCAAACCTGGGTAGGGGATAGCTGTTAGGAAATTGCTACCCCTTCCACTGAAGTGTCAGTCTGAGCCTCACTGAGGAGCTCAAACACCAGTTCCCCCTCAGACTCTTCCTGCTATCCATTGTAAATACTCAGCACAAGGGTGTGTGTATCATGGTAAGGTTTCATCAAGTTAACATGGTACAGTTTGTGCTCCTGCCTAGCAGTTGTACTATGTAATTAACAGCACTGACCTTCCTTTCCACTTTGATGAGTCCATCCCAAGCTGAATGCAGCTTGTTGTGTTTGACAGGAATGAGAGCCATAACCTGTTGCCCCACAGCATACTCTCTAGCTTGAACATTTCTGTCACATCAGACCTTTTTCTGATGTTTGGCTTCTGCCAGGTTATCCTGAGCCAAGCCCATGAGTTCTCAGCGCCTTGTCCTGAGGTTTAGGACATATGCCACAACAGACACCTTGTGAGATTCACACTCACCTTCCCACTCATCGCAAATCAAATCCAGAGGTCACCTCACCTTATACCCATACAGCAACTCAAAGGGTGAAAAACCTGTGGATTCCTGAGGCACCTCTCTGTAAAAAAACAAATGACTGGGCAAATATTTGTTCCATACCCTCTTAAACTGGTCTGCAAATGCCTGTAGCATGACCTTTATTGTAGAGTTTAACCTCTCCACAAGACCATTAGTCTGGCTATGGTAGGGGGTGGTCTTTAGGTGTTTCACCCCCCCCAAGTGCTTCCACAGACAAGCCAGCAGGTCTGACATAAAGTTGGCACCTCTGTGAGTCAGTATTTCTTTTCAGAATCCTACCCTGCTGAAAATATCTTAACAAAGCATTTGCCACCTTTTCTGCCTCAATGGAGGACAGAGCCACCAGCTCAGGGTATTTGGTAACATAATCTATTACCACTAGGACAAATTTCTTTCCTGTGGAATATGGCATACTCAGAGGCCACACAATTTCCATAGCTACCCTCTGAAATTGCTCCTCAGTCACAGCCAAAGGCACCAAAAGAGCTTTGACCTTGTCTCTCACCTTGCCTACTGTTTGGCACTCCTCACAGATCCTGCAGTACCTTGTTACATCCCTGGAAATCCCAGACCAATAAACATTCTGCATAATACGTGTCTTGGTATGCTTTATGCCCATATGACCTGCAAAGGGAATGTCACGGACTACGGCTAGAAGTACCAGATGGTAGGCTCTGGTCATTACCAACTGCTGTATTACTTCACTAGCCCTCCCTCAGGAGTCCACTCTCTATACAGTAACCCTTTGTTCCAGTATAGAGATTCCATTTTCCTTGATAATCAGGTGCCTCCCTGGCTACCTTCATCAAGCCTTGTAATGTAGAGTCTGAGAGCTGAGCCTGTCTCAAATCTCTCTTTGTAACCCTTCCCAGCTTCCCTTCCACAGGAAGTCTGGTATCCCTTGACAGCGGTGCCTCACTGTCAGCCTGGATACTACTACTCACCTCTGCCATTGCAGTCACTCTGTGAAGGGGAACATCAGTACCCACCAGCAGCTGTGGTTCACCTTCAGTCTCACTGCTACAGGGTAGCTCCCTCTCTGAAGTAACCACCTCACCAGTCCTGGCTTCAAGTGTGTGGTCTGTTTGGGTCCCTCAGGCTAACAGAGCCACATGATTGTCTCCAAGCCTGACTGCATGTAACTACATGCACACAAGGTACCGTATTATCAAAATCATTCCCTATCAGGACATCTTCAGGGATATCCTCAAAACACACCTACTAGCTTGATTCCTTTTCCATCCTCCCAGTGGAGGTGAACCTTAGCCAAAGGTATTTGGAATGGGGTCCCTCCTAAAGCTCTGATTGAAGTAGACTGCCCAAGCAAGTACTGCTCCTCATTAGACATTGCAGGCTTCATAATGATTAGGTCAAAGGCTGTGTCTCTCTCTTAGCAATGGCTTGTTTCCCATCTATTAAGACAGGATATAACCTCTTGTGGTAGTTTGGTACTCTTGTTCTCTCCAGATAACTTACTGCTGACATTCTGTCACTCACACTTACTGGCTCCATTATGTTTTGTTCTTCACTTTGCCTCCATGGACATCTATATGCTACATGGCCCCACTGGTTACATTTAAAACTTTTAACCCTTGAGCCTGGCTGTGTACTTGAACTAGTGGCTTCCCCTATTACTGGTGGACTCTTTTGGTATGGTTTAGGCTGCCCACCATGGATTCCCTTACACCCATGAACAGCACTCCTTATCCCTTTTCCTGTTCAGTGATGCCCTGCTTGCTAGGTATAGGTGTCCCTTTTTCCCCAACTCATCTCTGGTATTGCATTCCCTATCTGTCAACCAGATCCTCATGTCCTCAGGCAAAGTTCTAAGGGCTTGTTCCCAAAAGGAGGGGGAGTATCCATATTCATAAAGGATACCCACACCTCCAGGTTAGTGGCAATGCACAAAGCATTGGAGACCATCCAGGTGCAATTAACCATAGGTAAAACTGCCCTACAGTTTGTAACATGCTACAGACCACCTTCTCAAACTCAGGAAACCCACACAGCCTTCCTGAAGACACTGGAGAGTATGAATGTCTCTCCAAACACCATCATATTGGGTGACTTCAACTACCCAAACATAGACTGGGAACATTACTCAAGCCCCAACACCCTAGCCCAAAGGTTCCTTGAGTTCATAAACTCAAATGGTATGGAACAACTAGTCACCATTCCCACAAGAGGAGAAAATATACTAGACCTGATCATCACAAACATGGGGACAAAATGCTCCACACCGGAAGTATATCCCTCATTGGTGAGATCAGACCATAAATTAATCTCACTGGAGATCCACATCCCGCCCCCACCGCCAGCAAAAAAGACCACAGTGAAGAACTTCTCAAAAGCAAACTTCACACTTCTTAAGACTGGAGTGGTATCCTTCAAGGCGCCCGAGCCAGTGGAAACCACAACCCACGCTGCTGAAACCCTTACAAATGCCTTCTACGTGCACCTCCAGGAATGTATGGATCAAGCAATCCCTAATAAAATCAAGACCCTTTCCACCAAAGGCAGGCGCCCGGTCTGGTGGACTCCAGCCATAAACAAACTCTACAACAAGAGGAGAAAGCTACTACATGACAGAGCAAAATCCCTAAATGGGAAGGCATCTCTGATCAATACTAGCAAAAACTACGATCACTCATAAAATCATCCAAGGCCAACTTTGAGAGAAAAATCGCTAATGACACAAAAGACAATCATAAAGCCTTCTTTAGCTATGTTAGAAACCTGGGTGGAAACTCCCAGATATGCTCAGAATTAGTCCAAAATGATAAAAAATCACTGAACCCACAGACATTGCCAACATACTGGCAGACAGGTTCAGTGCAAATTAAACGGAGAAATAGCTATCCCACCAGAGTCTAGCCTCCCAAACATCTCAGATGCTCAGGTGAGAGCTGCTCTCTCTAAAGCAAAAAACACAGCATCAATGGGACTGGACGGTGTCCCCGGCTGTGTGCTACACGAACTCAATGAGGAACTTAACCCACACATAAGGCTGCTGTTTAATCTTAGCCTTACTACAGGATACGTACCCAAAGAATGGTGTACAGCAACTGTGGTCCCACTCCACAAAGGCGGTGCTTCTACGGACCCTGGAAATTACCGCCCCATAAGCTTGACGAGCCTTGTCTGCAAAGCTATGGAGAGGATCATAATGGAACTCATAAATAAAGACATTGGGGACCTACAGACACTGGATCCTACCCAATTTGGCTTTGTCAAGGGCAGATCCTGCCTCTTGAACTTGGTCGACTTTTCGACACAGTCACTAAGGCCATTGATGAGGGTAAGGCAGTTCACACAGCCTACCTTGACCTAGCAAAAGCGTTGACACAATACCCCACTTGGGCATCATAGAAAAGCTCACCAGCTTAGATGTAAACCCATATGTCACAAGATGGGTTGCAAACTGGCTCAAGGACAGAACACACAGGGTTAGAGTTGCTGGTGCCATGTCAGACTCTAAGCCGGTCACGAGCGGTGTCCCACAGGGCTCAGTCCTGGGCCCCTCTTGTTCGGCATTTATTTTTCTGAAGTGCAGACAAACATAGGGGGATTGTGGCTGAAAAAATTTGCAGATGACTGCAAACTGGGCACCATAATTGACACTCCATCAGACAGACATCCTCCAGAAAGGTCTCATAGAAATGGATAACTGGTGCCAGAGCCATGGCCTTAAGCTAAACGCCGAAAAATGTATAGTCATACCCTTTGGGAAAAACAAGGTAACCCCTAATTACCACATAGGTGGTAATCCATTAAACACGGAAGACGTTATCAGGGACCTGGGGACCCAAGTTGACAGTAACCTCTCTTGACACTCACATTGCCAAAGTGGTTAGGAAGACCTTCTACATTGCCCACCTGATCATGAAGGGATTCACATCCAGATCAGGAGAGGTCATTGTACCCCTGTACTCTTCACTTATCAGACCAATGATTGAGTACAATGCCCCATTCGGAATGTACCTTACCCGACACCTGCAGCAGTTGGAAAGACCCCAAAAGTTCCTCACCAAAAGGATAAAGGGGCTCAAACATATGTCATACAATGCCCGACTGAAGAAACTCCAGCTCTATTCAGTTGCATACCGTCTGCTCAGAGGTGATCTGTGCCTGACATACAAGGCCATGTCCAACCCGGAATTAATGGACATGCTCCACCTCAAAAAATCCAAATCCACCAGAGCCATGAGAGCAAGAGACTTAAACCTCAACACGGATATAAATAGGACGTGCTGGAGGGACAGATTCATCACCCAGAGACTCCCTACACTATGGAACAGAATCCCAGTCCATGTGAGGCAGAGCCCCTCACTGACTCTGTTCAAGAGAAATCTTGACGAGTGGATGGGAGATCGTAGGTTTACCCCGGGAATCATCTCTGTATCACTGCTGGACAGAGGCACAGCAAACTAATGGGTATAGTATTCTCATCCTAAGGGGTGGTGAAAGCCACACACACTCTGGCTAGGCTTTTAAATGCCCTAGGGCAGATAGCCTAGTATGAACCTATGAACCTATGAACCATCAAAAGGTCTGCCAGCCCTTCAAAAGTGATGACCTGACACCCACTCAACCGCTATGAAAATAAATGCTTAGTTCAGCAATATATTCACGCACGCATGCACACACACACACACACACACACACACACACACACACACACACACACACACACACTTTCGTTTGCCTTGCCCCTATGCTCATGAAACTTTTTCACATAAGCTTCAGGTGTTAACTTAAAACACGCTAATACACAATTTTAATGGTAGTATAACTTCAGCAATCAGTATCATGCAATTTAGAAACAGCAGTTACAGCTTTACCATGGAGTAAGGGGGTCAGGAACCGTACCCAAAGTCCATGGTCAACATTATACTGTTTATATACCCTTTCAAACATATGAATAAAACTATCCAATTATCAGATTCTATAAATTTTGGAAGAAATTTACTAACCTTTATTGCTTCTGGCGTTCAGTTACTCCCTTCCCTGGTATCTCTATGACACTGGCAAAGAGTCCACATTTCTTTTTCATATTGTCTCTGCCTCTCATTTGCTTTAGCTTCCAGATGTCTCTCTGCTAATTCTATTTCCAAACGTTTGGCCTCAAGTTCAAGTCTCTCTAACTCCCAAAGGATTTTTAACTCCTCTAAGGCAAAGTTGAACTGTCCATTTTCTGAGAGTTGTACATCCTCAATGCCAATTTCCTCTTGGTTGCTGGTCTGTGATGCAACTGTGTTTAAGGCTGCAATCATTTCTGCTTTAGTCAGGTTGGCATGCCCCAGTCCTTTGGCTTGGCACATCTCAGCCAAATGGTTCCTTGTCAGCTTGCCATAATCCTTCACTGAAATCCTTGCCTGCTCTCCCAGACTAGCTAAGCTAACAAAAAATAAATAAAACTGTTGTAATATGAAACTCTGAATGTCTACTGTGTGGCTGTTTGAGAGTACAAACACCTTCTTTAGTGACCACTGCTTACAGGCTACAGGAGTTCAGTATCCACACCACTGAATTCTAGTATGTGGATATCTCATCACTGCTCACCAGTATATGATGTGGATATCCCACCCACTGCCAAACAATAAGTGACATCTGACCACAGGGTCAGTAATCAAGAAACCTCAATCCTCACCACTGGCAACAGTGGGGGATGTTCACTGAGATGATAGCAGGTATACACACAGTATTTCCAGATGCAGCTCTCTGCATCAAGTGCAATTCTCCTTAAGAGAACACAGATACCACAGCCAGTCCAGGGCTGGTTCCCCTACCTTTCTCCAGATCCCCAATAAGACTACCCACTGGCACAGCTATAGAGTTGAGTCCTTAGCCTCGGTTCCAAACCAAGTCCTCCAACATTCTATGTACAACCAGTGCTTCATGTCCCTGCCCAAGTAGCTGACACACCCACACAAACTCTTTGAGATTTTGATTTGCGCACACACACACACACACACACACACACACACACGCACGCACGCACGCACACACACACACACACACACACACACACACACATTCACTCCCTCACTTACGGGAAAGGCTGGCACAGGTTTACTAGTTATGCCCCCTTTTGCCCAGACTATAAGGTAGTTATCACTGCCACCAGCCAATTCCTTCTCATCTACTTCAAGGCCCTTAACAAAGGATGTCCAATCTCACTGTGTATTATTAACATTAATACAAATGGTAGTTTGACCAAAAGCAAGACTATTAGGAGTGTCTCACAAAGTGTCACCAAATAAATATGCAAGTATTCTCAAAACTTAAATATCTCTAGACAGATCAGCCACAATGAAAGGTTTAAATACATTTAATAATAAATAATAAAAGAACAAGAAAATACTCAGTATTTATTCACAGTGGCATCAGAGTTCAAAACCACAGGAAATATTTAAAACATCATTGCAGGACAGTCTCAAATAAAGAAAGAAAAATATCTAAACTAAGCTTTGCTATAATCCTGACTATATCTAAGAGAATTACTATACCATAGAAACTTACTTACAAAGCAAGGCAGATGTAGTGAATGGATCTTCTAATTGTTGTCAGGTCCAGGACATAATGCAGAATCCTCTGTCTCACTAAGAGACCTCTCAAATTAATATCTCAGATATTACTGCTGGGATAGCTTGAAGAATGACATAATTTCTTGTTATTTGACTCCAGTTCCCAGGCCCAAAACAACCACTGATGACAGCTGGTAGCATTTAGCATCTACCTCTAAAAATAGACAGACAAGGTCTTCTCCTGAGATCTCTGGTAGATGCTGGAAGATATAAAACAATTGCATTCCTTCATGCTTTCAACACAAGTAATTAAGTCACCCTAAAGACAATACAGAAAGGTTCCTAGTACAGACATTGTGTCTGTTGCTATATTGAAAACTGCAAGATATCGCCTTTTATGGCCTAGCCATAAAGCAATTTAATTTGAGGTATTTTTCTAAAATGTACTAGACTGAGGTTAACCTCCTGTATCCCAGTTTCCACTGTTAAAATATAAACATTTAGACAGTTACAATAGTGTATCTACATTTCTGTTCTCTTCCAGCAGAGTACACTGTGGATACATTTTAAACCCAAGTCTTTTGCAAATACCCCTTTCAACACACACGTCTGTACAAGCAGTTTGATATACACATGACATACAGTTCTAATACATTTGTAACACAAGCATTTTGTATAAATCATTTCGATATTCACCAATGACATATAATTATTTACAAAATTCCAACCAGCTGGGCTGGCAACATCTCCTTTCACCACATAGCTCTTCTATAGTCCTCACACATGTTTTTTTGAGACAATGTCATTCTTCTGCAACTCCACCTATTTCCTCTTCCTCTTCTTCCTGAGGTGCTAAAGCCCAGAGTATTTTCTTGATCTCTTGTGTTTTTACTAGAGTTAACCTCTAGGTCTTCAACCAAATCAGTGTTGACCTTAGAGATTTTTCTGACCACTGCTTGCAGCTAGTTCTTATTACCATTTGTTTAAGCTGTGGGCTGACTGCTTCACTGTGAATGACTTTAGAATCACTGATTCTACTCCAGTGCTATTTCCTTACTAGGAGAATGTCTACCAGATTTGCATGTTGGCCACTCTTGTATGTAATAGTGTGACTCTCTCAGTGAGCAATGTTTTGGTGACCATTAAGCCAACTGCTACATGGAAGTCTAGCATGTCCTTTCCTTCTTTATTCAGGTTGACCTACCCATGTAGACCTAGGAAATCTCACTCTCCTGGTCTGTCTGTCCTTATATGAGCATTCAAATCCCCAGCTCACGTTGTCCTGCTTTATCTGGTAGGTCCTATAACTGCTACCTGAATGTATCCTTTTCCTCACTATCACAGCCCTGCTGTGGGGCATAAGCTGAGATTATGAATACTGCTATACCCTTACACTGAACAGGAAGTATTTACATCCAGATTTTGCTCAACAGAGATATACCTGTTAACCTAACCCGGGCAACTGGACACCATCTGGATAGTAGCTTAGTGACACATGACTGCTGGGTTTTATGGTGGGCTCATATTGGCCAAAACAAGCACACAGCCCCTTATCACTGCTAGAATTGGTCCCTGGTTTAGGTCAGAGAAAGGTTGGTCCTGAACCCACTTACCACTGGCAAATATCCAAGCCCATTTTTGGAAAGATTAGTCAATGTGATCAAATCACCTAGAGCCAGTTTATACACACAGTGGCTAGCCCTGATTGGTGTACAGTCTGTGACCTCTTCTCCTGCCTAGAGGATACCATGCACCAGAATAAAGCAGTTGGTCTATACAACTGTTCCCATAATAGGCATCACCTAGAGTCTGTTCCATTCAATCCTGATGAGTTTGTTTTCTTCTAAAGAAAAATCTTCCCTATAATACACTGCAAGTCCACTGTTTCTGAGATTACAATGCCCATAGATGAACTGTCACATGACAGTTCCATTCACTTAGAATGGAAGATCAGAGGACAGCAGCTAATTTTGAGAGACCTCAGTAAAAGTATAATTTACTGTCACATGGCGCCTCTTACAAATGTGTTTCCTGCTGATGTGTTACACATTCTGTGAAAAAAAGCTTCCAGAACTACCAGCTCATTGCTGAGAGAACAGGGTTTTTTAGACATTCAACTTTGATCTGCTTCAGTTGTTTCTCAAGTTACTCCTCCCATATTCCCACCCTCAGCTATCATCAAGAGTAGCACATTCCCACCCTGCAAGGTTCAGCTAATTAGTCAGCTTTGCATGACAATACATATCAATCAGATTAGCTTGCAGTCTGTCTTTGTGCCAGGAAAATGTGTTCCTCATCTCTCTCCTTACTGCTATCACCTGAATATCACTTTCACAGTAAATCATGTTACAAAAATGCTTTTAGCAATCCTTAATATAAAGGTGTCTAAGTTTTCCTCTAAACATGTCTGTAACATACACAGATAATTCATCTCAGTCACTAACAGATTTAGCTATGTCTGCAAATTATTGCAATTATAAAGAATATTCATATTTGTGTTACATAGAATTGCAGTTTTCTGCCTTGTTATCCCTTAGGAATGCCACTGATATCTCCTTATATATGTAGGTATTACTGCTTTTGTGCACACACATTCATTTGTGTTATGCTTGTTTAATACAACTAAATATATTATTTCCTTCATGCCTGTTCTCACTGTTCCAAACAGTGTGCATGTTGTTCTTGCTCACTCTCAACATTGTTTTCCATTGCACAACAGGCTTTTCTATTCACTGACATCCAAAGTTTCACTCATTTCCACAGGAAGGAAGATAAACCAGACTACCTCCAACAATATGTTTTATACCACAGTCATTTATTGTGTAACCATGACTGTTGCATTTCAATTATCATATGAATTTAGTTCTAAACAGCAGGGATCAAGAATGAAAGGCCATTTTGCACAAGAACATCAACAAAAATATGCAATAGCAACACTCAGTAGGGTTAAACACAAGCATCAGCTCATATGCACCACAGGGATGGGCTATGGCTGCATAAAAAGAAAATAGTGTAAAGGGCAACATTTTGGTTTTAAACAGCTGAGGTGTAACATCAAAATACAGACAAGCCAGCAAATGTAGAAGACACCCATGGCAACAACACTGCATAAAGAGAAAGATTATAAGAGTTCCTTTAAAGTTAAAGACAGATCCATAATACAGACAGATTTGTGTCCCAGAGACTCTCTCATCTATGGAATAGAGTCCCTTCTCCAAATCAAGCAGAGTACCTCTTTACCCCTTTTTAAGCACAACCTGGATAACTGGATGGGAAACAGAAAATATACCCCTGGGATTCCACCCATGTCCCTTCTTGACAGGGGTATTGGGTGCTGATTTGTCTAAACATGGGTCAAACTCTTAGCTAGGCCTATAAGGGCAGTGATATTGAAGTGTATTAACCCAATTAATTTAAAATGGGTGGCAAAAGCCAAACACACTCTGGCTAGGCTTATAAATGCCCTAGGGCAGATAGCCTTGTATGAACCTATGAACCTATGAACCTGATGTGCAGTAGCAAGCCACGCCCAAACTCCACCTGTGACAGCGATGTCAGTACACCACCCACCATCTGATTGAAAGCTAAGGAGCAGTTATGACAGACAGGCTTCATGTGCTAAAGTCCTTGAGGTCTCACCAACTCGTACTTGACTACATAAATTAAAAAAATAAAAATGAAAAAACGCAAAAGGAGGAATTACCAATTAAAGCTCCGTATCATTAGTCTTTTTTACTGATAAAATGTAAAGAGTAATCAATTTCTTGTACTACTTAATAAATAACGAAAGCACTAAACTTTCAACTACACACTTTATACTGTTGGCCCCTTTTGAATTTGTACAAAGTTGTTTTGCTTGGTTTTAGTCTTGGTTTGCTCTTACCATCATAGCCACTTTTGGGTATAACTGTCAAAAAAGTAGGAGAGAGCAGCAGTGAATCTGGAAAGGTGGCAAAAGTGGCTACTACACCCTGGCCCCATGTACAATGAAAAAAATGTGGGATGATGATGATGACAATAATTATGATGATGATGATGATGCAAAAAAATGAGAATTTACACTACAATTTACTAAATGCAGAACAGTGGAAATTACATTATCTATCTATAACAGTCTCAAAAGAATAAACATGCAATGCACAATCTGGCCCGCATAAAATTGACTTATTATTTATTTATGTATTTATTAGCATTTATTTACCATGATTGCCTGACTGGGCACTAGAAGTAACCCTTTTCAGTAAAGGTCCGGAGAGAAAAACTCCTTAAGGCAGAAATCAAATTACAAATTTTAACAAAAGTAATATTCAGACTGTACAAATAGTCAAGATACCAGGTTTACAATTTTGCTTAGGCATTACTGGAATAAATAATGATTGCCCATTTTGGAGATGAACATAGAGTATAAGGAGTCTCCAAATGAGGTGTCATTGGTAATTGTGCCCAGAGTTGCATCACAATAAAAGTAAACCAGGGGCGGAGCCTAGATGGCCAACTGGTAACAGCTTTTTTTTGAGCTCCACATCAGCTACTAAGAAACAGGAAAATTATTACTTTAAAATTCTGTCACTAGCTCCTTAAAGTTATACAATCTATTTGGGAATATACAGTCTACTAGATTCTCAACTTTGGAGTCTTTTCTTAAAAAATGTCCTGTCAAAACTAATGATTATACAACTGAACAGAGATGAGCAACTCAAAATCTTCACATGCTGATTCCACATTAAGGAAGGAGATCCAGTCTATCTCTACCACTCTCCAGGAATTGTCTCTAAAAATGGATAGATTTACTGACAACCTTGAAACTTTAAAGATGAACTGTCAACAACAAACTGATGTTCTAAAGGAAATACTCCAGCAGCAACAATCCAAAATTCTGAACATAAACTTCACTGAATGACATAGACAAAAGGCTTAAAGAAGATGGATCCCACTGTGAGACCATACTGCAACAAAATAACTGGCTGATAAATAAATAAGACAACATTGAAAACAGAGAGAGGAGAACAAATATTAGAATTTTTGGTCTCCTTGAAAAATCAGAGGGAGAAGATATTATTTCCTTCCTAAATTCCTAGCTACCTGAATTCTTGAACTTAAAAGAAGGTATGTCCTACGGGATCGAGAGAGCACATAGAGCCATAGGGAAACCTATTTCTTCTTCCTCTAATGCTTCTCCAAGATATATCGTAGTGAAGTTTCTATCCTTTTTAGATAAAGAACTTATTCTGAGAATAGCTTGGAGGAAAAGTCCCTTGTCCTTCAAAGGAAAGCAAATAAGGCAAGACAATGATTATTCCACAAGAGTACTGGAAATGAGAAAAAGCTCTTGGCCATTGGTAAGGATTTTAAAGCAAAATAAAATTAAAACACAACTAGTCTATCCAGCCAAAATCAAAATCTATCATCAGAATGAGATGAGATCTTTCAACAATACAGAAGAAGCTGTATCTTTTATTCAAAACAATAACATCATCACAATCCGAGAAGGTATGGACTGGACACCATCTATGACCCTTAAAAGATCATCTGAGAAAAACAACTGGACAGATGTAAGAAAGAAGAAAATGAAGACTGGAGTCAAAGTCACTGGACTTCCTAATTCTCTCAAAGATCAAGCTAAGTCATAAAATGTTTATGGATACCTAGACCTAATGTATGTATCATTACTTTACTCACCTTACATATGTCTTTATAAAACTTGCAATTTAAAATTAATAATGCTATATTCCTATTAGATACAATTGCTAGTGATGCCCAAGATATATGACTAGATGAATTCTGCACACGTGTTCATTTGCTTACTGAATTGTCTTTCCTTTTTTTTTTTGACTTGTTAAGGAAGGAAGAGGGAAGTGGGGTAGGAGGATATTTGAAACAGGTAATTTTGTAGCTGTCTGCTTGTTTGGTAGTCTGAGATGGAAAATGTCAGTGTTTGGATTTTGGTACACAACGCAAGGAACTCTTGGTGTATTTTATTTATTTGTTTTTTTTTTTTTTTTGAAAATGTTTCAAGCATTCTGTCATTATAAGACTTCAGCATATTATGTTTTTTTTTTCTTGATCCCATTTACAACTTAGCATTTTAACATTTTAAACTGTCTTTTCTCTCTTTTTCATGAGAAAAGTAATCACGAGCATTGCACTGAATTCAAAAGTTGTTTCTACCCTCTTTTTTCACTCAAGCACTCTCATGCCTGTCTGTAAACTGAGCTTTGTTTAACATTATGAAGCTTATCTGAATTGCCTTTGCGTACTGTGTCAAAGATCCGTGGTCAGCTATACGAGTGTTGCTGACGTGAAACGGGGATTTTCTTTGTCTGTCTTGCTGATTAACAGCCTGTAGTTACTTGAACGTAATACCAATAAATCATTAAACTAAATGTTAGAAACCATGATAATTATTAACTTGATTCAAATAAAATAAACTAGAAAATGACTTCCATAGTTACCAAGGCAGGACTATGTAAATGGCGATGACATCACTGCTACATTATAAATCGCCTCGAGTGATTGGGAAGTATTCTGACAAGCTGCAATTACACATACAGTATTATAAAATCCACAGTCAGCTTTCAAAATGTTGGCTTCACATACCTATAATACCAACAGAAACACCAGTTAAATATTTCCCTAACAATCGTATTTCAGAATACTTTGTAATTTATATGAATATTAAGTTGATTATCTGCTTTCAGTAGAAGGAAAGAGAAACTTTGGACTACAAAAAAAAAAAAAAACAGTTCATCAACAGCTCCTAGCTTTAATGTCCTATGCTAATTGACAGACTAATTTATTCAACAGTGATGGAACTGCTCCTTATCAGTATAATTCTAGTACAGGATACAAAGTTCAAGCTTATCCCTTTTATGGGAATATTATTGTAGGAGTATCAAAATTACTTATTTAGTACTAACAATATCATAAATAAATCTGCGCATATTGACAGCTGGACATTCGTTCACCACCTGAAATAATAGCGAACAATAACTCTCAAATAAGCCACTACATTCTGAATAAAATGTTATTCCTTGAATTGACATAACAGCACCCCAATAGGTGATTGAATGTCTATTCAGACATACACTATATGAGATCCCTAGACACTCACCTAAACAAGATCTCATTTCTTCCAGAAAGTCACATTATATTACTAAATCCAATCCCCTTACCAAAGATCACGCTTTACTAAACTGGCTGCTTACTAATGCCCCTGTGAGAATATTTGCACTAAAGGCTTTCCCACCTTACTGTGACCACTGTATCATCATCATCAAAAAAGGAAAAAAAAGAAGAAAAAAAACACATATCTAAAAAAGTAACTTGGCCAGAACACCATTTGTGTAGACCTAACAATAAAAGCTCCAGTGTCTTATTTGCTTAGATGTGTTACAGTAGTTGACCTAGACTAATTGGCATCAGTGAAATTTATAAAGAAAAAAATGCAAAGTAAGATTTCAGAAGTTACAATATCCTAAGTCAGATGTGAATTATTTTAATTTTTTTTCATTTGTAAGTTAATATTGACCATTATAAGGTGGCAGAGTCTGCTCATTGTGTAAATGGCAGTCAGTAGTAAAGACTGTTTATACAGTGTGTGCAATTTACTTTAATTAAAGTAGTAGTCTGATAAAGCTATACATTTTGCAGCAAAGTATAATGTTTTGTTCTCAATTAAACATGCCAAGTATACACATCTGTCATCAGTCCTGGATGTCGAGGAAATAATTTGGTGACAAATTAATAGAATATAACATAAATATTTAGTTACGAATGGCTCTAACACATCTAAACTACCCATACTGAAAATCTCTCAGTGGGTTAAATGGAAAGGGCAGTCATAGAGAGCGTATAAAATCCTTTACTAGTATCATCACTTCACATTTGTCTCAGGCTCTCTCAGTTTTAATTTGTGATATTTACTCCATTTGGTATAACTATGCTGTACTTTACAAAGGAGCCATTGTGGAAATATACATTACAACTGTTATAAGGGCAGGCCCATGAGGCACAAATATTTAAGATATTAATAAATTTCTGCTTAACCATGTTCAGTGATGTTACTATTAATCTCCATCCTGCAGTTGGTATATAAAGAAGTTAAGCTATTTTCAAAATGTTAAAACCCTAGAGGATTATGAACATGTATATATATATATATATATATATATATATATATATATATATATATGTATATATATATATATGTATGTATATAAAAGGAAACAACTACTATGACAAGAACAAAGTTTATACATAAACACAGTATTATTGTAATTAACTAGGTCACCAAGGCTGACCTGGGTAAAAGGTTGAAGTCCACGTATGTTATAGCAAAAGACTCACTATGCAGTGTTCAAATCAATATATAAGAAATGTAATGATAATGCTAAGGATCATATAGCAAATGTTTCTTTTCATTAAAAGGAAACTGAAAGGGGAATAGAAAGAGGATATAAACAAAGAGGAAAGAGATAAATATGTATATACAAAAAGAGGGAAAAAGGTGAAGGAAAGAAAAAAGAAAAAAAAAGGGTTTTGCTTGAATAAGTAATGAATCTTACATTTAAATGTGTTTGATATTGTTAACGCTACCAAATTTAACCTAACAATAGTAAAGACTACTCGATTGTTGATGTATTATTAAGACATACTTCTTTATATAAAACTTTGTATAATCTGTTAGAAAGTAAATTTATATTTATTAGTTATTGTTGGAATCTTTCCATGGCTATATGAACTTTTTGAGTTTGTGATAGACAGGAACTGCTTGGGTAGTATCTCCTCTGTCAACAATCACCATTTGTAAATATACATTCCATTTCCATATATCCTGCTCATGTTTATATTATGGTAATATTGTTACTATCTAGAAGCAATAAGGAAATATGTGAAATTACTATATAGAGGAGTGACAATCACATAATATCTCATAGTAAGAGAAATGCTTTGGCAATTAGTTACATGTAATTTTTATTACTATAAATACTTTAAATGCTGATCTAATACTGTATTGATATATCCTGATTAATACTGTTATGTTTATCTATCTTTAAATTACTGAAAATTTTACGTATCCAGATGCTCTTGAGACTTTAATTGATAAATATTATCTATACATGCTTATTATCAAATTGTTAATTCTTCACTTATATAATAATTCATACAGAAATGAGGATATGTATTTCTTAATCAAACAAAGGCTTATTATTGAGATTTAATTGTACTAGATACAATCAAACTATATATTACATCAATATATTGATGTTCACTCATGTCAATTAATCTGTAGAGCTTCATAAAATGTATACTCTGGCACCTCAAGCTGGGCAAATTCATTCCAAAAATTGGAAGTGATGGTTAATCTGACTGTTTTTTTTTTTCCTGTCAGATTAGGAATGTTTTACATTCCATGTCAGTTAATGGATTTACTGATTGTTAAAAGTTTAGCTTTAAATATTTCTTCTTTTTTTAGGCCTCAGTCTAATATTAAATTATATTTTACATTGGGACACACCACCTTATTGTTTAAATGTAATTCTTCCAAGAAGGGTGTGCAAATCTTAAATATTATGATTACTTTGTTATCACATTTATTATACTTTAAAACATTAAATAAATAAGGTGGATTTGATCTTTCTTTCTTTAAACGTTACTGGATTAAATAATCCAGGGAAAAGACTCAACCTATTAAAATATTTGAAATTAAATAAAGCACAAGTAATATTCTTACAATAAACCCACTTTAAAATAAATGATAGTTTTAGCTGGAACCCAAATGAATACAAACTATCCAACTCCTCATTTACCAAAAAGACCAGAGGTGTTGTAACACTATGGAGGAAAATTGTTATCTCTCCTCAAATTTTGTATAATTATGAAGATAAGGAAGGACTCTTATCAATTATAATAATAAAATTTAGAAATAGAATTTGGACACTGGTCAATGTCTACTGGTTTTCGGGAATTGGGGTAACAACAATTAAAAAGCACTTAGAACTCATCACTAACAATTCTAAGGGTAGTTTGATTGTAGGAGGAGATTTTGTTTACTGAATGACTCAGAAACTACTAATAAGAGACCTTTTCATATTACTCCTATAGGGAAAATCATAAAATATGGGTAGATAACTTAAAGTTATTTGATTTATTTTATATTAGAAATGATAATTCATTAGAATTTTCCCACTGTGATTTTAGATATAGGACTCAAACCAGAACTGATAAAGTATTTATATCCCAAGATCTAAAAACAAAAATATCATGCTTTACAATAGTCCCATGCTCTGTGTCTGATCATGATGCACTTATTTTTAATTTTCAAACTGATTTTAAAAAATTATCTTTCACTAAAGGAATACCAGCATATATTATTAAATTGAAACAGTTCAAACCTTGGTTTGATACAGAGATAGAATTCTTCTTGGATACAAATTTAACCAGCGAAGTAAATGTAGTAATACTTTGGTATTCATTGAAAGCCTACGTATATGGCAAAATTATCGCATGGTTTAATAATAAAATGAAGGAATGGGAGTCGGAATTATCTAATATACAAAAACAAATTGTATTAATTAATAAAGATAATACTAGAACCATTCCACATAAGAAAAAAGAAACTGAATCCTTAAACAAAAAATATAATGACATTTTAACTCTTAAAATCAACTTGGCCCTAGAAAAATTAAGATTAAATTATTTTTATGTATCTCCAAAATACATGCGTAATTTAACACTGAGAGTGAAAAGAAACTCTATTGAAAATAATATTGTGAGTATATTGCATGAAGGGAAAAATAATAAAAAAGTTTCTGATATTGGTGATATTTTGGATGCTTTTAAGTATCATTTCTCGGAACAGTACAAAAACAAAGAAATTCAACATGAATTCTCAGAATACAGCTTGAACTTCCCGGTATTTAAAAATCTACCAGAGACTTTGATTAATGAGATTCAGAAACAAATCTCTCTAAAGGAAATTATTGGGAAAATTCAGGAAAGCAAAAATAATAAATCACCAGTTATTGATGGTATTATTAATGAAATATATAAGCTTCTGCCACCTTCTGCTATATCACTCTTACATAAAGCCCTAAATGAATCTTATTTACAAGATAGAATTCCTCCCTCGTGGAGATACTCATTAATTACTCCTATATTAAAAGAAAATAAAGACTCCTATTTATGCAAATCATATAGACCAGTTTCTCTGATTAACAATGATTATAAACTATTAATGTCTATATTAGTTAACAGATTTAAGAAATCATTAACTCATCTCATTTCAGAGGACCAAACAGGATTCATTTATAACAGACATACCCAAGATAATATTCAAAGAATTATAACTACTATAGATATTCTAAATAGAGACAAACAAGAGGCTCTCATAATCACTCTTGATATTGAGAAAGCCTTTGATTCATTAAACTGGAATTATCTTTTTAAAATTCTAGAATTATATAAATTCCCTACTCAAACAAGAGGCTCTCATAATCACTCTTGATATTGAGAAAGCCTTTGATTCATTAAACTAGAATTATATTTTTAAAATTCTAGAATTATATAAATTCCTTACTCAATTCATTACTTTTACAAAAAAAATATTATAATAATTTAGCTTATGTAAAATTAGGTCCATTTGTATCAGAGTCAATTAAAATTACTAAAGGTACCAAACAGGGATGCCCAATGTCTCCGATTTTATTTGCTTTAGCAATAGAACCTCTTTCTTTGGCAATTCAGTCAGATCCTAAAATTATAGGCCTAAATATAAATAATCAATTTAATTCCAAGATAATGTTATTTGCAGATATCTTGCTTACTTTAATAAATCCCGAAGAATCCTTACAAGAATTAGATATGCTAGTCA
Source organism: Protopterus annectens (assembly GCF_019279795.1). Classification (NCBI taxonomy): domain Eukaryota; kingdom Metazoa; phylum Chordata; order Ceratodontiformes; family Protopteridae; genus Protopterus; species Protopterus annectens. Next base: position 1,693,946,361 of record NC_056744.1, on the reverse strand, counting down.
AAACATTTTACTATATTTCTGGCCTTAAAATTAGTAGTTCTAAATCTAATCATATGCTCTTGAATATAAAAAAAAATCTAATGATAATACTAATTCAACCAATAATGAAATAATTGGGAAACAGGTTTCTTCTTTGAAGTATCCAGGGATTGACCTATGTGAAAATATAGACCTAACTTTAAACACAAACTATAAAAACATTATAAACTCACTAAAATCTCTCACAGAGAAATGGAATAAATTGCATCTAAAATTTGAAGATAGATTACAATTAATTAAAATGATCTTATACTGCCAAAAATAAATTACATAGCTCTTTCTATTTCTGTATTACCCAGTAAAAAACTTTTAAAAGAAATAAGCAAAACTTTATTAAAATTTCTATGGTACCCCAAAAAATAGAATAGCTCTAACCAATCATATCAGACCGTGGGAGCTTGCAGGAATAAACTTTCCAGATTTAGAATCCTATATCAAAGCCTCTAACCTAAAAACAATATTAAATTGGATAGATCCCAAATACTCTTCGGCTTGGAAAATGCTACTTACAAGTATCATGCTAAATGAAAATAAACTAATAAAAAAAATTACAATTAAGTAACAAGCTTTGGTATGTACTTTGTATTAATATACAGTATAATACTATTAAATTCACTAATCTAGATTACTTAAATTGTATTTATAAGTCCTTTAGAAGCTTTGTAAATAACAATATTGACATTAAAATATGGATCCAGATTCTATTCCCCTTTAAAGCTACAAAAAACATTTTGATAATATTAGTTTAGATACACTCAGCTATTGGGAAAGGAAAAAATTTACATGCTGGTTACATTGTATAAAAGATTTAGTTACCATGGATACACAAATTCTGATCAAAGAATATGATGTACCATCATCAGACTGGCTAGTTCTAAATAGTCTGCTTCCATTTACTCAAGATTTATGCAGAACAATACAGAGTTCTTCCTTTAGTTCTCCACCTAAATGCATAACTCTTATGAATGAAATACTTCATGGTGAATTTCATCGGAAAAATTTAATTTCAAAAACTTATAAAATTCTTATTACTTATAAGACTACTCCTAATCAGAGGTTTTGGTTGGGATTTTATCACTAACAATTGCACATTGTCCCTAACTTCTGCGAATAAATCAAAAATTTTACATTCTCTTAAACTAACCTCTAACTTACAAATATGGAAAATATTCTCATGGAATATTTTGCATAGAGGTTTTTACACACCTAGTAAGATTGTTAATTTAGCTCCTCAGAGCAGGAGATGTGTTGGAGGTGTTCTTTAAAATACAAGACCAATTGGTCTCGTATCTTTTATGATTGTTCCTGCATTAAGAAATTTTGGAATGATGTTGAAAATTTTCTCCAAGCCATCTTTTCTGATTCCTTTATATTATCAAAATCATTAATTTTTCTTAATTTAAATGAATCTATTGTATTGAATAACAAAAATGAGTATCTTCTTTGGACAATTCTAGCAGTAGCCAAAAAATGTATTACAAGAAGATGGAAGTCATCCTCCATTCCAAACTTACAAGATTTCAAGATCCTCCTGGTTGAAGTAGCATCGATGGAAGAAGCAAGAATATATCCCAGAAAATGGACTAACAACCCCTGGACAAAAGTTTCATCCCTTATTCAGTCATTGACTTTAGATTTGTCTCCATCAAATTAGTCGTATTGAATAAGTGAATGAATATTGTACCTTTCTTTACATTTATAACATTTTATACAGTGCTTGACGCCTTTACAAAATTTGTATATAGTTTTATTATAATTTGTTGTTTAAATGATTGTTATTGGAAAATCAATAAAAAATTTGGGAAAAAAACAATAAAAGTAAACCATGCAAAATCTTCATTATATATCATCATATAACTGCATAAAAAAAATTATTTGCTTGCCTGTTAAACATTTAATTACATGACATGGAATTACAGTGTACATTCCGTGTAAATCATGGCAAATTACCGTTCTTAATCACCACCCTCCAGCATGTCAATCAGGGCAGCCACTCCCATTCCTGCGCGAACTAACTGGTGGGTTAATACACTTCAATATCGCCATAAGGGCTTCAGAGCCAATAGCGTAGTAACCTTCTATGATCCTATGATATGACAACTTTTAGATATCTTAGCATCTACAAGGGCATAACTTGTAAAGCCTGATGAATAACAATAACTCTGGCTTTCAGCACAGGAAGTAGCAAGCTGAGCTAACAGGTGTCATGCTGAGCAGATGAATTCATTAGGCAGACAACACAACTCCTCAATGAATAACTTCAAATGACTGTTCAGCAACAGAAGATGAAAGAGGTGATGTGAAGCATATGCATGGGAGCCCTAACTCACAAACAACGGCTTAGCATAGTCACAGGGAATTTTACAATAGCATCAGATGAGGTATGAGAAGTATCACTTTGGAAACCAGTTTTTAAACTGAAGATACACATTAATAATCACATGGTGCCTGTACAAACAGTTATATCTAAGCATGGACAGGCCACCAGAAAAAAGCTCAAAGCCAATATACATCCATATTTGTACAATCTCTATTCCACTGTACCAGCTGACTAACAATTACTGGTTTCCTTACAGGTGTACCATACAGACTGCTTATGCAAGTGATATCAACAAAGGCACATCACCAAATGGAAAGCAGGCATACTACAGATGACAATGACTCCTGTTCACAGCATATTGTGGCATTTGTATACAACTATGAAATATACTAATGTACAGTCATAGAAATACCCTGCTAACTGCATCACCACATAGCAGTATTATTCTGGATTCCAGGTACAGTTTAAAACACAATGTAATCCACCAGGTATGCACACTTAATGAGAAATTAATCTTCCAGAAGATGAATAAACAGAAAGACATACATGAATTATCTGGAACATGTTAGAAGAAGTGAAGCCACTGCTGTGTATTCATTCATATTGATCACCTGTAATACATAACTAACAATGTATGAAGCACCATTGGGAACCCCCTTCCTCTGCAATACCACTGTAGGACTATTAATTCACATGTAACAACCTTGCAACAGGATCTCTAATAACTACTGACAATTGGACAAGTGCTGTTAGGGATAAATATGAACCAAGGTCATGTGTCTACTATTCATTGCGCATTTTCAGTGTCTTCTCCACTCAGTATATATTTTCATGAAATGTCTTCCTATTATGACATAACCTTGCTTCCTTGTTTACTTGTGGAAACAAAGATAAGAATGTGTTAAATATGAATTCTACTGCTTACTCCTATTACTTTTCATCCACTACTAAAATATAGGTTATGATAAGGTTTGAATGCACTCCACAAAGTGTATATGCCTGATAATGGCAATTTGCCTGCCATAAAGCTCAGCAGACATAAGACAATAATCTACTGGCGGGCCGGTGTGTGTTTGCCCAACCTGCGTTACCTAGGATAGCTTTGTTGAGTGAATTCTGGACATAAAACCAATGAACCTGCTAAACATGAACTGAGAATTGCTACTCAGTGCAGGCTCACTGATAGGACACAGCTTGGAAGAGGATATCATGATGGTAAAGAGGAGGTTGGACATCCTATTTATTCAGGAGATGAAAGAAGGGAAGTGCAGCAAAGCAACTTGGCTTGGTATCCAGATTTCACTACTCAGTAGGAGGACAGGCTAGAAATGGTGTGGGAATTGTGCTAAGAGAAAGGCTCCAAAAGGAGTGAGGGATAGCATCAGAATTAGTGATACTCATGACAACCAGATTCCAGTGTAATGATAGGCTGAGATTATAAATACTGCCCTATGCCCCAGAGCAGGGTTGTGACAGTGAGGAAAATACTGCATTCAGACAGCAGTTGCAGGACCTACTAGATAAAGCAGGACAAAATGAATTGTTGATAAGGGGTGACTTGAATGTACATATCGGGACAGACAGAACTGGATAAGAGGACTGCATGGCTCCACATGGGTAGGGCAAGTGGAATAAGGGAGATTCCATTCTAGACTTCTATCTGGCAAATGGCTTGATAGTAGCCAACACATGGTTCAGAAAGAGAGAGAGTCACAAGTTTACATATAAGAATGGCCAATACGCAACTCAGGTAGATGTCCCCAAGTAAGGAAAGGGTACCAGGGTATAATCAATGACTGCAAAGTCATTCCCAGTGAAACAGTCAGGCCATAGCATAAATCACTGGTTGTCAAAATCAGCTGCAAGCAGTGGTCAGACAGGACACTCTGGAAATGGTTCATATCCCAGAACCAGCTTGTGAATGTTTCATCTCACAAGCCCCTGCTTACACTTATCAAGGGTATCAGAAGTTTTCAGAGCATCGTTATGCTTAAAAAGGACCTTTTGTTCATAAGCCCAGTAAACAACTATGAATGCCAAACAAACTGAAGTCAGTGGAGATACACAAGTACAAAAAAGTAAAGAATAACTGCCAATCACCCTCAAAGGCACAGGATAAGACATGGCAGGGATGTTCATTTCACAACAGCCATCTGTGAATGTAATACAGAAAAAAGTAAAGAATAACTCCCAATCGCCCTCAAAGGCACAGGATAAGACATGGCAGGGACGTTCATTTCACAACAGCCATCTGTGAATGTAATACAGAAAAAAAGCAAAGAATAACTCCCAATCACCCTCAAAGGCACAGGATAAGACATGGCAGGGGCGTTCGTTTCACAACAACCATCTGTGAATGTAATACAGAAAAAAAGTAAAGAATAATTCCCAATCACCCTCAAAGGCACATGATAAGATATGGCAGGGACGTTCATTTCACAACAGCCATCTGTGAATGTAATACAGAAAAAAGTAAAGAATAACTTCCAATTACCCTCAAAGGCACAGGATAAGACATGGCAGGGACGTTTGTTTCACAACAGACATCTGTAAATGTAATACAGAAAAAAAGTAAAGAATAACTCCCAATCACCCTCAAAGGAACAGGATAAGACATGGCAGGGACGTTCATTTCACAACAGCCATCTGTGAATGTAATACAGAAAAAAGTAAAGAATAACTCCCAATCACCCTCAAAGGCACAGGATAAGACATGGCAGGGACATTTGTTTCACAACAGCCATCTGTGAATGTAATACAGAAAAAAAAGTAAAGAATAACTGCCAATCACCCTCAAAGACACAGGATAAGACATGGCAGGGACATTCGCTTCACAACAGCCATCTGTGAATGTAATACAGAAAAAAGTAAAGAATAACTCCCAATCACCCTCAAAGGCACAGGATAAGACATGGCAGGGATGTTCATTTCACAACAGCCATCTGTGAATGTAATACAAAAAAAAAAAGTAAAGAATAACTCCCAATCACCCTCAAAGGAACAGGATAAGACATGGCAGGGATGTTCATTTCACAACAGCCATCTGTGAATGTAATACAGAAAGAAAAGTAAAAAATAACTCCCAATCACCCTCGAAGGCACAGGATAAGACATGGCAGGGACGTTCGTTTCACAACGGCCATCTGTGAATGTAATACAGAAAAAAAGTAAAGAATAACTCCCAATCACCCTCAAAGGCACAGGATAAGACATGGCAGGGACGTTTGTTTCACAACAGCCATCTGTGAATGTAATACAGAAAAAAAGCAAAGAATAACTCCCAATCACCCTCAAAGGCACAGGATAAGACATGGCAGGGACGTTCGTTTCACAACAACCATCTGTGAATGTAATACAGAAAAAAAGTAAAGAATAATTCCCAATCACCCTCAAAGGCACATGATAAGATATGGCAGGGACGTTCATTTCACAACAGCCATCTGTGAATGTAATACAGGAAAAAGTAAAGAATAACTTCCAATTACCCTCAAAGGCACAGGATAAGACATGGCAGGGACGTTTGTTTCACAACAGACATCTGTAAATGTAATACAGAAAAAAAGTAAAGAATAACTCCCAATCACCCTCAAAGGAACAAGATAAGACATGGCAGGGACGTTCTTTTCACAACAACCATCTGTGAATGTAATACAGAAAAAAAGTAAAGAATAATTCCCAATCACGCTCAAAGGCACAGGATAAGACATGGCAGGGACGTTTGTTTCACAACAGCCATCTGTGAATGTAATACAGAAAAAAGTAAAGAATAACTGCCAATCATCCTCAAAGGCACAGAATAAGACATGGCAGGGACATTCATTTCACAACAGCCATCTGTGAATGTAATACAGAAAAAAAGTAAATAATAACTCCCAATCACCCTCAAAGGCACAGGATAAGACATGGCAGGGATGTTCATTTCACAACAGCCATCTGTGAATGTAATACAGAAAAAAAGTAAAGAATAACACCCAATCACTCTCAAAGGCACAGGATAAGACATGGCAGGGATGTTCATTTCACAACAGCCATCTGTGAATGTAATACAGAAAGAAAAGTAAAAAATAACTCCCAATCACCCTCGAAGGCACAGGATAAGACATGGCAGGGACGTTCGTTTCACAACGGCCATCTGTGAATGTAATACAGAAAAAAAGTAAAGAATAACTCCCAATCACCCTCAAAGGCACAGGATAAGACATGGCAGGGACGTTTGTTTCACAACAGCCATCTGTGAATGTAATACAGAGAAAAAAGTAAAAAACTTCAACACAACAGTTAATGAGTTATAATAACCACCTCCTAGGGCTTTGGGGATGTTAAACTTTTTCTATGAAAGGTTAGAAAAATGAATTACTCAGTTGTATCAAAGTTAGCCATGTTTACTGTCTGTTTAATGAGTGCTGATTTAAATAAGCCATGTAATGTTTGACTGAAAAGATTGGGCAGAATATAAGTGATGTATAATGTTTGCAAGTGGGAGTGTGTCAGTATGGTTTGTGATGTGGAATGCTTGCAACTAGGATTGTGTCGGTGTGGTTTGTTTTCATTTATATTAATGTATGATTGCTTATGTTGTAAGTGATGGTTTAATAAGGGTGTTTCTTGTTTAAAAAAGAGGCAGGAATTGAATAATTTAGGTAATGTTTCCTAGTTATATGATGTGTAGCAATATATGTGAAGTACAATGTTTGCTGTTCTTAATTTAATACAATTTGATTACTTTTGTAGAAATGTAAATTTGCCTATGTGATACTTCAATAAAGATGTTAAAAATAAAAGAAGTTATATGGAAAAGGTTTTAATTTCTCTACTTTTTATTGTACTACTTTAAGGCCCAACAGCACAACATATTCACTTGTAAATGTCTTAAGAAGGCAAACATTCATATTATGGATTTCATAAACAATGACATGTAAAATGTAATTCTGCCTGTGAAAACCAAAGGGCAAACCCCTAGTAACTGTCCAGCCATGTTATTTATGTGTTGATTGCCAGTGCGGAGTTCTTCTCCCTAAAGACATTCCCCTGCCACTGTAAACTATGCCCCTACTGAACTACTATTTATCCAGTATTAACTATCCAAACTGGTCCATCAGTTACTGCAACTTTCCCATAATAACCCCTTTGCAAACTAATAGTTATTGGTACATTAAATCTTACTGACTAGAAACATCACTGCCACAGTTCAATACAAAAGTAGCTTTATGCAACCAGTTCTGCTTCTGACTCTGGCCTTTCTACATAAACAAGAGTACTGTCTCCTGTGGGCTTTCAGCAGTCATCATAGTGTATCCATGCTTCATATTCTGAAGTAATAAGCCAGCAAAACATGAGCACTTCCTTACAGATTTATTTACTGTTTTAACCACCACCATCCAATTATCACAGCGAGAAAGTGGTGACATTGAAGCACATATAAGCATTTAAGTTCTAACATCAACATATTGGGAAAATAATTTATAATAGTTAGTTTCATTATGTATTTAAAGATTTTCAATACATAAGATTCTTGATTCTCACATAGGAAATCAATCAGCATTAGCAAAACAGGCAACTCTCACATGTATTTGTCAACATATTCACAGAAGCCATTGTAGTCAAAGCCATAGCTTTCAACCAATCTGGAATAAAGCAAGAAATAATCACGGACACCTTAAAATATCATTGCTAAAGATAATGTGAATTAATATGATTTTTTCTGAAGTAACAGCAGTCTGTATCCCCGATTACTGTCCTAATCTATTAAGTGTAATTTTTCAATTTTGTTCTTCAAATGTCACTAGTCGTAGGTGGGATTAAGAGGGACCGGCCTATCAATTGAGTCAAAATCATGGTCATCTGTGAAAATCTGGGACAGTTGAGTGGTATGATCAAGTTCATACAAGAAAAAACAAATCATTAAATATCTTCACATAAACAAATCTAGTAATAAAAGGATTCTCATATAGGACATATGACAATGGCTGAAATTCTGACCAGCCTGTGTCTATGGCTGTAAGAAAGTCTTTCTATATTGCTCAGCTTATAAACAAAGGGGCTTGATGTAGCTCTAGGGATGTTGTTGCCCTCTCCACTTTTACTCAACCCTCATCAGGCCAATCATTGAGTATAATGCCCCCTTTTGGCATGTATCTGTCTAGACATATGCAACAACTGGAACACCCTGAGAGATAACTTACTAAAAGGACACAAGGACAAAACATATTCTTCTACATGGACCAACTTAAAGTCCTGTCACTGTACTCTGTAACCTACAGACTGCTAAGAGATTACCTGTCTCTGTCATCCAAGGCATCCTCAATGCATTACTGATGGATTTATTGCACATCAGTAAGTGAAATGTAAACAGAAATACTTGGTCTACGGATTTAAGCCTCTTCTGTAACATCAGTAGAACGGTGTGGCGGGACTGATGTATCTTATTGAGGATACCACTGCTGTGGAACAATCTTCCCCCATCCACATAAAACTAAGTTCATCCCTGTCCTTTTTCAAATGCAACTTAAAACTGTGGATAAGAAACAGAAAATGTACACCAGGACTGTCTCATATACTATTAAGTTATGGAGGCAGCTCCTAAATGGTTTCGCCCAAGCACGGATCCCCACCAATTACAAATGGTATGAACCCAGTTATTCTCATTAGGGGTAATATATAATTATCGACCATAAAATGGTTAAGGCCATTCTAACATCAGCTGGGACAGGTTAATTCAAGCAATTCACAGTACAGTTTAGAGTATCCTCGGTATGTTCTATAATTCTGAATATTATGCATTGACTTATTTTACTCAAAATGGAGACATTACTTATTAACCTAGTCTCAGCTCCCTATTTATAAGTCAAGAATTTGTAATGCTACATTTGGTTTCTGCTTTCTTCTTCTTGTATTTTTCCCCTTACTAAGATCCTTTTACTGTCATACCAGACTAGCCATATTCCAGCGCACTGATGCTATCAGCTGGTTGTATGCTACTATAGCAACATGCAGCTTGCTGTTGCTGGGGGGTAACATCAGTGTAACCCAGACTTGATTTTTGCTTTGATGTGTTGCATCTGATTAAACTAGAACTGTGCAGACTGCTGGCATACACAGGTCATGAATAAAAGACATGAAGGAATCATCCAGAAAACCATATATAATCAGTCTAACATAATAGGCCTATATGTTTTTACATTAACCAAGAGCATTAATTCTGTCATTAAATTTGCAAAAATAAGAGAAAACATCTCAACTCTACCTATAATATAATTACTGCGTCTTTACACCCCACCCCAGCAGCACAAGATTACAGCATATTAACTTAACCTTGCTTTTTGTCCAGCAACTATTTTTCTACAAGAGCTAAACTAGGCTAGCCACACTGCAAAAAGAAAACTTGCTCTTTTATAACAAAGAATAAACTAGCAATAACACACAATATTTCAGAGTTATGCATTGCACTACTACCAAAAAAGTCTTGAAAAATACTTAAACACCAAAATAATAAAAAAAAAAAAAAACACAGAACGCGAAAATGGTCACAAAGTTTAATGAAAATACACAGCGCTTTCACCCACTATTTTCATGGGCTTCTTCAGAGTGAAAAACAGCAAAATAAGCCAGCAAACTGTGATGCTGAACAAATCCAATATTTATTAAATGTCAGCCATAGAAAAAGGAAAAAACAGACCAGTTTCAGCTAATATAGTTACACAACCTTCCTCAGTGTTAACAGAAACAAAAACAAATTCCCTTTTATGCATGACATCAACCACAAAAACGATACTGATTGGTCAGATTATAGATGCTCATTAAGACCTGGTGGAAAGAGTGCACCTAATTTAATTATCCACTTTTTTCTTTGGCATCAAGAATATTGTTCCATCCTGTTTTATTTAGTCTGTTGCCCTCAATTTTATCTATTACCATAAACCTAAAAGTGGCTGTAGAATGTACTAGGGAGTGTTTGTATAGTGCACTAGTGGGCTTCCTTATCCTCGTGTCACTACTATGTTCAGATACCCTTATTCTTAATGGTCTAGAGGTCTGACCCACATAGAATGCTGAGCAACTGCACATAGCCAGATAAATTATCCAATCACTACTGCAGTTAGCAAAAAATGTAACATCAAAAACATTTCCTGAGTTCTGACTTGTGAACTGTTTAGACATAATAATTATGTTGCAGTGGCTACAATTATCACAGGGGCAACAAGCCATAAGGGTTTCCCCAATAGAGTAGTTTGTACACCTGTATCAACCGAAATTCTAGCTCCATGTTTGTAGTGACTTAAATGGGATCCCAGATTTCTGCCTCTACGAAAAGAAAAACTGCATTTTGCCTGAAGGAATTGAGATAGGTTGTGATCTGCCAACAAAATATTCCAATGCCTCTGTACACTATTCATAAGTGTGTCTGTGTTCCTACCATATGGGGTCACCAACCAGATTTCAGACTTTTTAGTCACTTGTTTGTTTAATATTTCAATATTTCACCCTGTCTAGTGTAGTAGCCCAATTACTAGCCGTCAGTGCATGTCCCATTTTATAGCCTCTTTCACGAAACTGCTAGTAAGATCCTTCCTGAAATATTCATAAGTAGAATCCCCTGAGCAAATTCGTCTCATTCTTACGAATTGTGACTTGGGGATGTTCTTAGCTATATGAGGTGCATGATAACTGGATGCATGGAGAAGGGAATTATATTGTGGATATTTGCAAAATACCTCTGTTAAGTGTGATCGGTATTTATAGTAACTAGAACATCAAGGTATGTTACTTGCTCCAGACTGTAATTCACAGTAAAGTGCAGGCCCCATTTGTTTTCATTGAGGTAGCCAACAAATTCCAACAAATAACCCACATCCGATCTCCAAACTATCCAGCAATCATCCAAGAACCTCCTCCAAATGTCCATTTTCACCAAGTAGATGTTATGTGCTTGATCATAAATCAAATGTTCCTTGACATAAGCTATGAAGAGGTCTGCATATATAGGGGCAAAGGAAGCCCCCATAGCTGTACCCATAATTTGCCAATAGCATTGTTCCTGGTAGAAAAAGACATTTTTGGTAAGGACATGTTCAGTAAGGTATAGCAAAAAGGTGCTGAAACCAGGTTGGTAAAGGTCTGAATTATATAGCCAATATTCTATGGCTTCCAGACCAGCCTCATGTGGTATATTGGTATATAATGCACAGACATCTAATGTACATAATAGCCACCCCTGTTCCAATTGAGTTTCAGAAATAACCTGAAGAAACTTGGTGGTGTTCTTGATTCTTGCACTGACCCATTTTAATAGTGGCTGCAGGAATTTGGTGAGGAATTGTGACAGTGGCTCAGTGGGTGAACCTCTACCCGATACAATTGGTCTGCTGGGCGGGTTGCAAGGGTCCTTATGAATCTTAGGTAAAAAACAGATATATTGGGTCATAGGGTCCAATACCTTGAAATGATATACAGTGGAGTCAGAGATAATCCCCTCCTGCCTAGCAGATAGCAAAAAATCATCAATCTGTTTTTTTTAATTTAAATGTTGGTTCCAAAGGTATTTTCACATAATGTCACCCATCTCTAAGTTGTTTTTGTGCCTCACTATCATATTGAGCCCAATTTATGACCACAACTGCCCACCTTTGTCAGCAGAGAGAATAGCTAAATCTTTATTATTCTCTAAATCATGTAAGGCCTCTAGTTCAGTCTTCGAGAGATCGTTGGCCTTGTAACTCAACCCCCTGGAATAGAAATGCAAGTCTTTCAATATGCTAATTTGAAATAATTGAATATTATGGTGCATGGGTGGTACAAAGTTTGAATTATAAGTGAAAACTCTGTCCGAGTCACCATCAGTAGAGCCTTGAAAGTATAATCTTAAATTCAAAAGTCTACAAAATGCTATTAAATCTTGAGCTAAGTGATCCTCAGAAATGAAGAAACCAGGAATGAAATTTAAGCCTTTATTAAGTAGACTTATTTGTGTTGGAGACAAGGTCACATTAGAGATATTTAGAACATTGTTACATACATTCACTTCTGAATCAGTAATTTCAGCAACTCCTCCATGTTGTCTATTTTTTGAATGTTTTCTCCCTGCTCTTTTATAGCAGGGCCTAAAGGGGCTGTGGTGTTGCTTCTTTTTGGTGTCGGTGAGTCTGAAACCTGCTGTATATCCACATCTGTGGCCGATGAGGTATCATCTGTAGATGTCTGAGTACCTGCTGGGTGTTTTTTAAGAATTGGTCTGGGACATTTCCTTTCGGTCACTCTAGTATTCCCTTCCTCAAACCTGAATTTGAATATGGATTGCAACCCACCCGGCAGACCAATTGTATTGGGTAGAGGTTCACTCACTAATCCACTGTCACAATTCCTCACCAAATTCCTGCAGCCACTAATAAAATGGGTCCGTGCAAGAATCAAGGACACCACCGAGTTTCTTCAGATTATTTCTAAAACTCAATTGGAACAGGGGTGGCTATTATGTACATTAGATATCTGTGTATTATATATCAATATACCACACGAGGCTGGTTTGGAAGCCATAGAATATTGGCTATATAAATCAGACCTTTACCAACCTGGTTTCGACACCTTTTTGCTATGCCTTACTGAACGTCCTTACCAAAAAATGTCTTTTTCATGCTATTGGCAAATTAAGGATACAGCTACGGGGGCTTTCTTTGCCCCTATATATGCAGACCTCTTCATAGCTTATGTTGAGGAACATTTGATTTATGATCAAGCACATAACATCTACCTGGTGGAAATGGACATTTGGAGGAGGATCTTGGATGATTGCTGGATAGTTTGGAGATCAGATGTGGATTATTTCTTGGAATTTGTCGGCTACCTTAATGAAAACAAATGAGGCCTGCAATTTACTGTGAATTACAGTCTGGAGCAAATAACATACCTTGATGTTCTAGTTACTAGAAATACCGATCACACTTTACGAATATAGGAATTTCGCAAATATCCACAATATAATTAATTCCTTTTTCCATGCATCCAGTTATCATACACCTCATACAGCTAAGAACATCCCCATGTCGCAATTCATAAGAATGAGACAAATTTGTTCAGGGGATTCTACTTATGAATATTTCACGAAGGATTTTACTAGGTTGTTTCGTGAAAGAGACTAAAAAATGGGACATGTACTGACGGCTAGTAATTGGGTTACTACACTAGACATGAGTGACCTATTGAAATATAAAGACAAACAAGTGCCTAAGAAGTCTGAAATCAGGTTGGTGACCACATATGGTAGAAACACAAACACACTTATGAATAGTGTACTGAGGCAATGGAATATTTTGTTGGCAGATCACAACCTATCTCAATTCCTTCAGGCAAAATGCAGTTTTTCTTTTCGTAGAGGCAGAAATCTGGGATCCCATTTAAGTTACTACAAACGAAAAGCTAGAGGTTCGGTTGACACTGGTGTACAAACTACTTTATTGGGGGATACCCTTACAGGTTGTTGACCCTGTGGTCATTGTAGCCACTGCAACAGAATTATTAGGTCTAAACAGTTCACAAGTCAGAACTCAGGAAATGTTTTTGATGTTACATTTTTTGCTAACTGCAGTAGTGATTGGATAATTTATCTGGCTATGTGCAGTTGCTCAGCATTCTATGTGGGTCAGACCTCTAGACCATTAAGAATATGGGTATCTGAACATAGTAGTGACACGAGGATAAGGAAGCCCACTAGTGCACTATACAAACACTCCCTAGTACATTCTACAGCCACTTTTAGGTTTATGGTAATAGATAAAATTAAGGGCAACAGACTAAATAAAGCAGGATGGAACAATATTCTTGATGCCAAAAAAAAAAAGTGGATAATTAAATTAGGTGCACTTTTTCTATCAGGTCTTAATGAGCATCTATAATCTGACCAATCAATATCTTTTTTGTGGTTGATGTCATGCATAAAAGGGAATTTGTTTTTTGTTTCTGTTAACACTGATGAAGGCTATGTAACTATATTAGCCAAAACCATCGTTTTTTTCCTTTTTCTATGGCTGACATTTAATAAATATTGGATTTGTTCAGCGTCACCGTTTGCTGGCTTATTTTGCTGTTTTTCAATTTGATATTCAGGCTGTGCAATTGCCGTACATGCAGAGGGTTGCTTTTTTCTTCTTCAGAGTGAAGCCATTACTACAAACAGTTCATTTAAATAATCACAAGTCATACAATCATTGATTTCACCATATTTCAAATTAAAGGAACGTATTAAAAAAACTTTTGAAAATTACATATAAAAAGGAGAGTTTTGTTTAAAAATTACCTACTCAACAACCTACATGAAAATCTTGGTGTCAAATCGTCACAACAGTCTGTTGTTCCATAATGTTCGTTTGAAAAGTTCTAAAGTGGTAATAACCTACAATAGCAGTAAAATGAAATAATTTACACAACCCATACATAATCTACAGTTTGGATGCCTTTAGTTTCAACACACTAGTCAGGGAACAGTTTTCATTAATACCCGGCTTGTTAATGGCATTTAATCTCAATTGCCATTCCAACCCTAACCTCTCTAAGTTATTTTTAACATCACCACTTCTTTGAGTAGGAATAACTTGATCAATCACACAAAAATGTAAATTTTTTTAAAACTCTCACAATACAAACTGTGTGTACATAATGAATTTTCTTTTTTCTTGTTTTTTATGTCTCTTACATGTTCAGCTATTCTTTCACTAAGTTTCCTCATAGTTTTTCCTGCATAAAAAGCTGAACAGGAAATACACATTGCAATGTATACTACTGGGTCTACTTCATATGACCTAAATTTCATATGATCGAAATTCATTTGACTGAGAACAAGTGACCTAAACTTCATTTGACCTCAAACTCATTTCACTGACAATGAGCACTGGCAGTCTGTAGAGCACTGTAAGGTAAGTAAAATGTATATGCCCTGTTCCCCACTGTAGTGCGACCCTGGAGTTAGACTATATAGTTGGACGGTGTGGGGGGTGCAGCCCCCCCACCTAGTTTGATTATATAATCTGTGGTTTTATTTTATATTGTTCAGTAAAATTGAACTTTATGGGGGGGTTATGCCCCCTACACCCCCTAACTATATATTCTAACTCCAGGGTTGCACTACAGTGGAGAACAGTGCATATGCCTTTTACTTGCCTTACAGTGCTCTACAGAATGCCAGTGCTCATTGTCAATGAAATGAGTTTTAGGTCAAATGAAATTTAGGTCAAATGAAGTTTAAGTAATTTGGTCTCAGTCAAATGAATTTCAATCATATGAAATTTAGGTCATATTAAGTAGACCCACACCACTATATTTCTATTGCAATTACAGTCACCTGGACATGAAATGCTTCGACTACAATTATCTATCACTGCATATGGGCCTTCGTTTATAAATTTACATAACCTGCAGATATTAAATTTTGACATCGTAGAACAATATCTCTTACTTTTTTGTCAGTAGTTCTTTCAAAAAACGTTTTAAGATTTTGACCCCTACTATTTATTATCATTGGACTTCCACCTATATCTTGTTTTGTGACTTGTTCAAAAATTAATTCCCAATATTTTTTTGAATATTTCTCTAAGTTTTTCAGTCTCCTGATTGTATGGGAGTACCAAACTCCTTTCATACTGATCTTCTCAACTTAAGAATGTTCCAGCTGTAGTTAATAGAAGAGGGGTAAATTTATCCCTATGTTTTTTACTACCATATTCCTAGTTTTCACTAGCAGATTAGTAGGGTATCCCCTTTCTTTGAACATGCCTATCAATTTATATATTTCTAATTTAAATTTATTGTTGTCACTTATTAGTCTAGAAAGTCTCACCAACTGCCCCTTAATCACACTGTCTTTCTGCTGTGGGGAGGTGACAACTGTTATAATGTAGTAAAGAATTAGAATGGGCGTCCTTCCTATATATTGTAGACTTTTCAATTTTCAAGGTGTCGTCGTTCTTATATAGTGAAATATCTAAAAAAATCTATTTTTTTAGAGTCCATTTTCCAAGTAAATCTGAAAAACATGGTGGTAGTATTTAAATATTCAATAAAGCTTGTTATTTCTTCTACATCACCTTTCCAAAGTAGCATTATGTCATCAATAAACATAAACCAACCAATAACTTTATCCATATATGTGGAGGTAAAAACATGTTTGTTTTCCCATTCAAAGAGAATAAAATTGGTGTAGATGGGAGCACACTTGGTTCCCATTGCTACTTCTTTGATTTAACGGAAATACTCCCCTTCAAAATATAAAAAGTTTTTTGTAAAACTAACTCTATAAGTTCCATCAATAAACTCTTTTTCACATTATGCATACCATCCACATTAATTAAGGGATCTCAAAACAACTCTATTCTTTCCTGGTGTGGAGTAACTGAAAATAAATTAATAATATCTATTGTGACAATTATATAGTGGTCATCAATATTTAGATCTCTTAAAACCTCTAAACAGTGCCAGGGGTCCCTGAGTATTTGCTTCTTGTGTTGTATCACTTTTTTACAGTGAAAATCTATGTACACAGCATTAGATTCCCTTTTTGAATTTATTGCTGCAACTATCGGATCTTGAAAAATGCTCTTTACATTTGACCCTCCACCCCATGACAACTTAATACCTCGTTTTCATTCTGGATCCTATCATAAAGCTGCTTGACCACCTTTATTCCTGCTACAGAATTTCTCCATACTACATTTAGAGTGTACTCTGCCACTAATTGCAGTTTCCCAGTAGGAAGTTCAGCAAATGCAGCCACATTCAGTTTTCCTTGTCAAGGATCCATCACTTTGTTTATTAAACAAAAATACTATCCCCTTCAGGGCCAAAAAAAAAACATATTTATTACAGAAAAATTAAGATGTGTGTGATGAGCACAATTGCATCCATGTAAGAGAAGTTTATTGTCTCTCTCCACCTGTAAGATCAATACCACAAAAAAGCAAGAAAAGTACAGTTGTGTACCTACCATAAATGTAGATGTTCGAGTGTATTCACTGTTGCAGTCATTACTCTTGGGTTATCCTGCTGGCAGGCTACCTGCAGTCAGCCTGAATTCCAAAGTCTTCGTCCGGCATCAGTTGCCTCTTCCCTGACGTCAGTGCGCCAGGGGTATAAAAGATGCAGCCGACACCATTTTCTTCAGTTTTTCTTGCCCCAGATGTCAGGTGCCCCCAAAAGGGTAGGCTAATGATTATGCCAATAAACATGCATGCACTAAGGTAAGCATTTCCTTCATCTACAAGCAAATACACCATATAGGTTGTATAGAACAGAGGAGTACAGATAAGACCCAGCAATAGAAAGGGGGATGGTGGGAGGGTTACCTGGACTGCAACAGTGAATACACTCGAACATCTACATTTATGGTAGTACACAACTGTACTATGTTCATCGTGTTTCACTGTTCCAGTCATTACTCTTGGGTTGAATTCCAAAGCTCAGGATGGGTGGCTGGGGCTAAATAGGATTAGGAGAGGCTATGAGGCCCTGCAGAACTGCAGTGGCAAAGCCTGCTCTGGATTTAGAGTAGAGAGGTAAGTGGTAGTGCTTTGTAAAAGTGTGCACTGAACTCCAAGTAGAAGCCTCTAAGATGTCTTTGGCTGGTACTCCTCTGAGGAAGGATGCTGAAGTGGCTGCTGCTTTTGTTGAATGTGGCCTAATACCCTTAGGCACTGATTTGCCATGTAGTGAATAGCAGAAACAAATGCAATGGCCTATCCATTTTGAAATAGTCTGCTTTGATATAGCCTTTCCTTGTGATCCTGCAGCATATGCCACTAAAAGTTGTTCTGTCTTTCTAAAAGCTTTAGTTCTGTCCAAGTAAAAGTGTAGCTGTCTGTGTATGTTCAAAGAATGCAGAAGTCTCTCACCCTTGTTCTGTGGGTTTGGATAAAAGGTAGGCAAGTGAATGGTTTGGTTAAGGGCCACACTGGACACCACCTTAGGCATAAATGTCAGGTTTGTCTTCAGGAAAACCCTGTCTGGATGGAAAATGATAAAATGTTCCACAGCCATGAGTGCCTGTAACTCCGAGACTCGTCTTGCAGAGGTTATTGCTAGGAGCAAAGCTGTTTTCCAGGATAAGAATTTTATATCAGCTGTTGAGGCTGGCTCAAAAGGAGGCAGTGTGAGTTTTTCCAAAACATAATTGTGGTCCCATGCAGGTATTGGTGCTCTTCTTGGAGGTCTTATGTTTTTGGCCCCTCTGAGGTACTGCCTTATTAAAGGATGAGAAAAGATAGGTGGTTCTGTATTGTAATGTGCTGAAATGGCAGAGGCATAGATCTTAACTGATGAAAAGGATAGGCCTTTGTCCAGCATCTCAGTTAAGTATTGTAAAATCTGAGGAATATTTGGTACAACCGTGTCAATACCTTGTGCCTGGTTCCATGCACAGAATATCTTCCATTTTTCTGCATAAGATTTTCTGGTACTGGGCCTCCTGGCCTCCAAAATAACATCCATTACAGCTTTGGAGAGAGGAGTGTTCTGAATGGTTACATTATCCACCATGTTGCCAGATTTAAGGTCCTGAGTTGGCTGTGCAGGACCTTATTGTTTTGTTGTGTCAGTAAGTGAGGAAGCTGAGGCAATGTCCAGGCTGGACCTTGAGACAAGTTCTTTAGGATTGGGTACCAGTGCTAGCGTGGCCAGTCTGGGGCAATCAGTATCATTTTTGGCTTCTCTTGTCTGACCTTTAGGAATACCTTGGGGAGGAGAGGCAGTGGAGGAAAGGCATATACTGTTAGGCTTTTCCAGCTGAAGGATAAGGCATCCACTTTCCATGCTTGCTTGTGATAAGTCCTTGTGCAGAATCTCTGAAGTTGGCAGTTATGAGGGGAGGTAAATAGATCTATGTCTGGGCGTCCCCATTTCCTTGTTATCATGCTGAAGACTTGTGGTTCCAGTTTCCACTCGTGGGGATCCATGAGGTTTCTGCTTAGTTCATCTGACAGTATTTATCTTTCCTGGCAGGAATTGTGCTTGCAGGTGAACTTGGTAAGTCAATGCTGTGTCCCACAAAGTCATGGCTTGTCTGCAGAGGGGGTAGGAATGTGTGCCTCCCTGCTTGTTTTAGTATCACATAACTGTAGTATTATCTGTCTTTATCAGTAGTTGTCCTGGATGAAGTAGATCCTTGAAAGATGTCAGGGCATTCTGAACAGCTAGCATCTCTTTTTGATTGATATAAAGATGCATTTGGCTTGTGGGCCATGTGCCCTGAATACATTTTCCTGCCATGTGGGCCCCCCAGGCATAATCTGATGCATCTGTTGTTAGTGTCTGCCTGGCAGTGGGTAAAATGAATGGCTGTCCCTTGTTGTGGTGACAGGCCTGTGCCCACCATCGAAACTCCTGTTGCAGGCAGGAAATGAGGGTAATTACTGTTTCCAGGCTGTGGCAATGTTGAGTCCAAACACTTTTTAGATACCATTGTAGTTTCCTCATATGCAGTCTGGCATATGGAATTAGCAGAATGCAGGATGCCATGAAGCCCAAAGCCTGCAGAATTTTTCTTGCAGATAACTGGGTCTTTGTTGCCAACATTTTGAAGTAAGAAGTCAGTTGCCTTTGTTTGTCTGGCATGAGATAAGCCATCTAGGCAGTTGTATTTAAGCTTGCACCCAGGAATATTATCTCTTGAGAGGGTACTAGTTTTGATTTATTTTCGTTTACTGTGTACCCTATGCAAATTAGTAATCTTTTTACAAACGCCAGATGCTTTAGTAGAATGTCCTTGTTCTCTGCTTGAATAAGGCAGTTGTCCAAGTTAAGGATATATTTGAATTCCTCTTTGTCTGCAAAATGCAGTTACTGGTGCCAGGCATTTTGTGAAAACCTTGGGCGCAGTAGATAAGCCAAAGGGCAGGGAAGAGAATTGGTAGTGCATTGAGCCAGCTATGAATCTGAGGTATCTTCTGCAAGATTGTCTGATTGGAACATGCAGGTATGCCTCTTTTAGGTCCAATGTTAAAAGCCAAGCCTTCTTGCCCAGCATGGGCAGAAGCTGCTGCAGAGTCAACATTTTGAATTTTGGAATGTCCAGAAATGCATTTAGAATAGACAGGTCCAGTATTGGTCTCCAGGCTTTGTCCTTTCTGGGTACCAAGAAAAGTCTTGAATAAAATTCTTGTCCCTGCTCTTGCTGTGGTACTCACTGAATGGCCCTCATGTCCATGAGGGATAAAACTTGCCTTTGTACCTCTGCCCATTGATTGTGTGGCAAGTCTGGCATACCTTTTGCCCTTGGCAGGGTATGAAAGTGGAACCTGTAGCCCTGAGACACTAGATTCAAGACCCATTTGTCCTGGGTGATCATGTGCCAATTTTGTGAAAAAAGTACTAGTTTTCCCCCTAAGGGGCTGCCAGAAGGGAAGTGCTTGGTGCTGGCAGAAGAAAGTCATTGGGACTGTTTCCTGTACGGCTGTGATTTGTCTTCTCCGCTTTTGGAGGTAGAAGCACCCCATTGTTTAGGCCTGTATGAGCCTTGGGGCTGGGATCTGCCTCTGGGGTGTCTGTACCTGCCTCTTTGTGGCCTGTCTGACACTGGAAAGGACCAATTCTTTGTAGGCCAGTTCCTGCTAAATCTGGGTGGCTGCACCTGTAAGAAATCCTTTACTGTCTGCATAGATTTCGCTTTGTCCTCCATTTTCTTCAACACCTCTTCTGCTTTAACACCAAACAAAGTATCATGCTGCAAGGGAGCATCTAATAATTTTGCTTTAACATGATCAGGCAGATTCTGTTAGAATAGGCAGATCCAGTATTGGTCTCCAGGCTTTGTCCTTTCTGGGTACCAAGAAAAGTCTTGAATAAAATCCTTGTCCCTGCTCTTGCTGTGGTACTCACTGAATGGCCCTCATGTCCATGAGGGATGAAACTTGCCTTTGTACCTCTGCCCATTGATTGTGTGGCAAGTTTGGCATACCTTTTGCCCTTGGCAGGGTGTGAAAGTGAAACCTGTAGCCCTGAGACACTATATTCAAGACCCATCTGTCCTGGGTGATCATGTGCCAATTTTGTGAAAAAAGTGCTAGTTTTCCCCCTAAGGGGGCTGCCAGAAAAGTGCTTAGTGCTGGCAGAGGAAAGTCATTGGGACTGTTTCCTGTATGGCTGTGATTTGTCTTCTACGCTTTTGGAGGTAGAAGCACCCCATTGTTTAGGCCTGCATGAGCCTTGGGGCTGGGATCTGCCTCTGGGGGGTCTGTACCTGCCTCTTTGCCTGTACCTGACACTGGAAAGGACCAATTCTTTGTAGGCCAGTTCCTGCTAAATCTGGGTGGCTGCACCTGTAAGAAATCCTTTACTGTCTGCATAGATTTCGCTTTGTCCTCCATTTTCTTCAACACTTCTTCTGCTTTAACACCAATCAAAGTATCATGCTGCAATGGAGCATCTAATAATTTTGCTTTAATATGATCAGGCAGATTCTGTTCCTTTAACCAAGCATGCCTCCTAATGACAGAACCCGTAACAGCAGCCCTGCAAGAGGCCTCCAGAGAATCAAAACCACATTGCAAAGTATGCTTTCCTACTTGTTCAGTTGCATGCAATAAATCCTGCATTTCCTTGTTTTCTGCACATTCAGAAATTGTCAAAATTTTCTGTTTAAGCAGTGACATTAAGTATTGTTGATATTTAAGCATATAAATTTGACATTTTAAAGCCCTCACAGCCAAGGTAGCAGAAGTGTAAACTTTTTTGCCCCATCTGTCCAGTGCTCTTGAATCCCTATCAGAGGGGATAGGGTTTTTTGCAGTGGACGCCTTGACCCCTTTGGGACCCTGAGAAATAGTTTCTGGGTCAGCAGCAGGGTTTTTATAAATAAATTTATGTGAATCTGGAACCCTGTAGTATCTGTCTGGCTTAACAGGTGCAGGGGGTAAAGAGTCAGGAGACAGGCCAGACTCTGAAAATACATCATCTACAATGTCTAAAACAGAGGGAATAGCAAGAGGCCTGTGCTGAGGTAGTAAAAGAAAATCTCTGAGCCTTTTCTTAGATTCTGAGTAGTCTTGGCTCTCCCAGTGGTAGTGCTCCCACATGGTATGCAGGGTTTCCCCAAAAGAAAAATCCTCTGGAGGAGAGGCTGAAGGGATAGATTCTTCAGCATCAGAATCATCATAGGGAGGAAGAGAGTATTCCTGTTCAGAAGAGGAGTCAGAGGAAATGGAAACCTGATCTGAAGATTCATATTCTGTCTCTTGCCTAGGCCTCTTATCAGGAGGGGGATGGGAACCCCTGATCAAAGTAATTAGGTCTTCGGCCATTTTGAGCATCTGTTTTTTTAGGCATGGAGGCCTGTCCATGGGCTTGCTGCACTTGTTTCTTTGTCTTTAGTGGTACTTTAGTCTTTGCCTTTGAAGCTGTAGTCAGTTTAACATATAACTGTGTAGGCCTGAAAACACCCTCAGAAGCCGATGCTTGCTCAGCGGCTCCGGACCCATCTGAGGGAATATTTTCCAAGTGTCCAATACCTTGAGTTTCCAGCAGCCTAGCCTGCTCCATGTGGGAGTCGGAAGCGGCCTGCAGCTCTGAGGTACCAGGCATCAGGGGCTGCGAAAGCGCCTCACTGAGAACCGGCGACTGACTTAGAAGAAGCCTCGTCGTCAGTTTTGGACCTCGGATGCATGTCCTTTTCCTTTTCCTTGCATTTCTTGTGAATTGTGGTAGTTGGATGGCTATCCGACATCGTGTAATTAAATCTTCGGCCAAAGTAATGAAATGCAAAATCGTACTGACGCTTAATAGTGTTAAATCTAGTACAAAACCTGCAATTAGCAATGTCGTGATCAGAGCCTAGGCAAGGAATACAATAAGAATGGAAGTCCTTATGAGGTATTTGCTTCCCACAAGAAATACAATTATTAACTTTTTCTGACATTGGTCTGGAGCAAGAAAAAAAGTTTCCCCAATGGGGTACTTAGCTTTAAATGAAGACTTCAGATCTGAAATTCGAATACGAAAATCTCAGGAGTCAGCCAACCGGCACTTGCGAACTGCTTCTGCTTCAGGCACCACGTGGCAAGAAAGACTGAAGAAAATGGCGTCGGCTGCATCTTTTATACCCCTGGTGCACTGATGTCAGGGAAGAGGTGACAGAAACTGACGCCGGACCAAGACTTTGGAATTCAGGCCGACTGCGGGTAGCCTGCCAGCAGGATAACCCAAGAGTAATGACTGCAACAGTGAAACACGATGAACATCTGTTGCAAAAAAAAAAAAAAAAACAAATTGTGCAGGCAGCAAATACTACTGACAGTGGATACGCATACCTGTTAAAGTTTGGAGAAGAACACTGGCTCAGCGACAGTCAGGAAAACAGAGCAATCCTTAACATAAATTGATGTGTCAAGCAACTACTCATAGTAGAATAGTTCTGAGAGAAGCTCTGCATCAGCGTTGCATTAAAAGCCGAAAAAATCTGCTGCATAAATAATTAGTTGCAGGTGTTTCCTGGGTAAAATGAGTCAAAGTGGGTGGATCATGGTCGATTCATTAAGCAGCAGTGGCAGAAATGATAAAATATGAAGGGCGTTATTACTAGGACCTTTCAGCACCCATTTACTCTCTACAGGGTGTTATTACTAGGACCTTCCAGCACCCATTTACTCTCTACAGCTCGGCGAGACTCATGTAGAGTTAAGCATGGTTACTAGCAATGGAGAGGAAGAAACGGAGAACATCAGAAACAGCCGAATCTGGGAATTCCACTGTCAGCATCACTCTTATGAGGTGTGGCATTCAAACAGTAGGGGAGAAAAACATTTTTAAAATGAATTAAAAGCAGCAACATGTAGTTGTCCTTTAAATTATGTAACTGAAAGGCTTTCAACAGTGACAGTGTACATTTTTCTCTGCTTCATTCAAGTGTTCTGTCAATAATAAGTTTTAAATGTCACTTCACAAAATTTTCATTGCATGAGTGCTATTTCTTTAAAATCAAAACGCAGAGGCAAAAATAATATTATCCATAGTGTAATACCAGTTAATGTCTTCATTGCTATTGTTCTGATTCATAACATTGGTAACATTGGACTTTGTTCTTATTCTTACCAGTGGTAGTTTTCTCTGCTCATTTAGACCTTCAGTGTTCCTTTGTGCTAACATGCATCTCTCTTCCTTCATGCTTCTTCTTCTGCCTGCCCAATTCACAATTTCATAAATCTATTGATGCCAAATCTGGCCCGCAGTGTAATTATACTTGGCCCACGAGAAAATACCAAATGTATAGTAGAGCTGGCCTGTCAGTATACACCGTTAGTACTACAAATCCAAGAATGCTCTGCTGGTGCTTTGGTGTGTCACCCAGGACCCACAGGCACCCTCTCCTCTGTTGACATTCATTAGCGACCTCATGCTACCAGTCACATTGGGCCACCCCTCTCAAAAATGGCCAAACAAAAGGTTGAAAACAGAAGCTTTCTAGAAATGTGGGAAGCAGAATATCTGTTCACAAATGTAAAGGACAGACCTGTTTGTCTTGTGTGTGGAGCCAAAGTAGCTGTAACCAAAGAGTATAACATAAGAAGACACTATGAAACAAAACACCACGACAAGTACAAGAACCTAGACATAGTGCAAAAGCACCAGAAAGTAGAGGAGATGAAAAGAAGTTTATTTTCATGACAGACTATGTTCACAAAAGCCATATCACAAAGTGAAGCTGCTGTAAAGGCTAGTTTTATTGTGTCAGCAGAGATTGCAAAATCAGCTTGGCCCTTTAATGAGGGAGAGTTTGTCAAAAAGTGCATGATCAAAGTTTGCGATGTTGTGTGCCCAGATAAAAGGCAAGCATTTTTAAATGTGAACCTTAGCAGAAACACAGTAGCTGACTGTACATGTGATCTTGCCACAAATCTACATGAACAGCTGATGGCAAAGGGAAAAGATTTCACTGCATTCTCCTCTGCTGTGGATGAGAGCAGCGACACACCTGATACTGCCCAGCTGTCAGTCTTCATGGGTTCAACATCCGTGGAGTAGACTCAAATCTGTGCTTTACGGAGGAACTTTTGGGATTAAAATCAATGCATGGCACAACCACAGCAAAATAAATCTTTGAAGAGGTTTCCAAATGTGTAACTCAAATGAGGCTACCTTGGGATAAACTTGTGGGACTAACGACAGACGGAGCACCCGCAATGTGCGGTCAAAAGAGTGGATTGATGGCCAGGATTTGGGAGAAGATGTGGCAAGAGAACTGTGCAGGTGAGCTAACTGTTTATCACTGCATCATACACTAGGAGTCGTTGTGTGGCAAAGCCCTGAAGATGGAACATGTTATGAGCACCAAAACACAAGTAGTTAACTATATAAGAGCTAAAGGTTTGAATCACTGTCAGTTCAAGTCTTTTCTGGAGGAGTGTTGTTCAGAATATGCAGACGTGCCGTATCACATAGAGGTGAGATGGCTAAGCAGAGGAAAAATACTGAACAGATTCTAGAAGGCAAAGGGAAAGACACAGCAAAGCTCCAGGATAAAGAGTTTCTGCCTGAGCTGGCATTTCTCTGTGACATCACGAGCCATCTCAATGTGCTGAATCTGCACGTTCAGGCCCGGGGCCATGTCATCACAGACATGTACACTGCAGTGAGGGCTTTTAAAACAAAATTGTGCCTTTGGGAGACTCAGATACTGCAAGGAAACCTGGGCCAGTTTCCTTGCTGCCAAACCATAAAAACACAGATCTCTACTATCGTGTTCCCAAGTGCACAGTTTGCTGAAAAACCCGGCATACTCAGTGCCGAGTTTACCCAGCGATTTACTGACTTTGATGCCCAGAAATGTAGGTTTGAACTGCTTAGTAATCGGTTTGCAGTTGATGTGGAAAGCACACCAACTAACCTCCAAATGGAGCTGACTGAACTCCAGTGTAATGACATGCTGAAGTCAAAGTAAGATGCTGTGGGCGCTGCAGAGTTTCCACGTTACATCCCTGACACAATGCCCCATCTCCGTACCCAAACTGCTCAAATGCTCTCTATGTTCATCAGCACATAACTGTGTGAGCAGCTATTCTCCTTGATGAAGATGAACAAAACATCACACAGGAGTCATCTCACTGATGAACACCTTCACTCAATCCTGAGGATTTCCGCAGCTCACAGCCTGACCCCAAACATTGATGAACTAGCATCCAAGAAGAGATGCCAGGTATCTGGCTTGGACCAGTGTGCATCAGAGTAGATCAGAGTCTAGCAAACTCAGCTTGAATGAATGTTATCTTTATGCACTTTTCCTTGCAATTCCAAGGCATGGACTTGAATAACTGGATTTTCATTGAAGGAAATTATTATTGTTAGCCTGTGAAAAAAAAGCTTACTGTTGAAATTTAACTCAGAAGGCTACAAATAGAGAAAGAGGCGTAAGATTTTTTTGTTAAATTTTATTTAAGAAATGAATGCCACAGACATGTCTTGTATTTGACATTTGATTTCACATTTGTTTATACTACTATACTATAGTATTAAACTTTGCTTGTTCCAGATTCAATATTTAAGCAAAACTTGTTTGTTTATGTATGAAAAGGTTAATCATTATATCTGATGAGAAGGAAAAAACATCCTCCATTGTAAACATTTTTTCAATAAATATCAAGGTTGGCCCGTGACCCTATTCAAGTTTTTAATTCTGGCCCACTGTGTATTTGAGTTTGACACCCCTGTCCTAGAGGGAGACCAGCCACCGGGATCCTGAAGGCAAAAATTTCAGAAAAGATACCTGCAACACTGAATATTATGATGAACATACTGGGTTACTTAGTAAGATGTATAGAATGGTTAGATGTAAACTGTACCCTGCATACAAAGCATTTAGGGCTTCATCCTTTAGAACACAACTGGAGCTGGAGTTTTATCAGAATGACAATCATTTAACAATACATTTTTCTTTCCTAGTTAAAAAATGTTTTGTCATTCTTGTAAAATTCCAGCCCCAGCGGTGTTCTCAAGGATATATCACTAGAGTCTAGAGAGGAGAGTATTTAACACAACAATTTCCAAGACTGAGAGAGACAGTCCAGGTAGATATTACAGCTATTAATACAAGAGACTGGCAATGGCATAACTTTGAAAGACTCTGCTGTCCTTAGGTGAACTTTAGAATCAAACACAGGGAATTTCAAACTTATGAACAATCATATAAGGTTGAATATATTAAGTGAACACATGATGCAAATATTTATAAGACTTTTGTCAGACAACACAAATAAAGCAGGGTAAAATATTGTTTATTATTAAAATATTACTCTATACATTTCTCATCACAAGC